>NC_141819.1:12677117-12774617 GCF_982586985.1 Callionymus lyra
CACTCCACGCTTCAGGACTGATTCAAATGAAATCTCGCTCTGGACTCTCGCGATACTTTGCTCCGCATCCGACACACACGGATCCAGCCCCGCCAGAAGAACGACTAGAGTCGGGAGTAACAAATGTGCTTCGCCATCGTGGAGCCTGGACTAGGTTTTTTTTTTATTTCTGGACCATACACCGGGAAGCTATGACGGCGCTTGAATGTGATCCAGTCTTCCGTCGCTGAGGATTAAGACACAATAAAAAAAAAGCACGCTGCCATTGAGGGAGGAAACACTCGAGCACTGCCCCAGTTTGACAGCCACACCGTGTGGGAATGGCAGCTCCCCGGCCGATCAAAGGCATCCTTAAAAACAAGAACTGTGTCAAACCTCTCGCCGATGACGTCCCGGGAGAGAATCCCGAGCAGGAGCCCGGACTCTCGGAGGAGGAGGAGCAGCAGTAAGTTCCTCGGGGGGCTGGAGGAGTTGTGTTGGGCTAAGCTAACGCTTGTTAGCTTGTGTCGCTGTCTCAGGTTTTTTTTAAACAAACTTTTTACTTAAGTTATGTTTACAAAACCAACACTCTTGCTCGGACAACTTCTATTTAACGATGTGTATTATAGAAATAGAAGCGAAACAATATCTTTTGAGCTACTTTTGTACATTTCTAAAACGTTTTTGTATATCAATCCATACAGTAGGTGTTGCCATTCAAAACTGTTGACAAACATACAAGACCGTTGAACCCTAACTGTTGACTAACTGTTACTATTTATGAAAGTAGAATAAAGTTTCCAAACACTCTGGTGTCCAGGTGACCATAATAGGCTACAACTGTCAGCAACTCTTCAGGGTTCAACGTCTGTGTGAACTTTGAATGGCCTTTTAAAAAAACTGTCATAACATCCTGGAAATATTATGTTTTTTTTAAAGTGAGGATTTGAGCTCCTGTCAAGTAATATTTGTTCTGAATTATACTTTAGTTTTTTGGTCGACATATGTTGGTCTAAGTCCTACAGTGCTATGTTTTGTGTTGCAGGACCTGAACATCTTAGTGTCACATTTCCAAAAAGTTTCTAATTTGTTTGTATGAACTGCACGCTTTAAAAATAAATGTATACAGGCCATTAGTAAACAACCTATTTTAATAAAACAAAAATTGCATATATATGAATGACGAAGATGACATGACAAAAAAAACTTCTAAGAAAGTTTATACATTTCTCAGTTTACTTTTAGAACTTGGTTGACCTTTAGGTGACGGGAACGTATTATCAGATAATCTCTTTTAAACCTGTTTGGATTTAAAAATTGTCAACTCTTGATTCTCTACAAGAAAGAGGTGGAATACACGTTTGAATTTGATTTAGAGAATTGGATCAAAACAAAGTTGATCTTATGTTAAAATGCATACAGTTTAAATTTGACAAATAAATGTTCTTTAGTTTGCACAGCTGGTATGACACACATACGTTTAATGTCTCAGACCATTGGTCTCCAAACACCCAAATAAAACCCTTTCTCTATATTCTGTGAATTGAACAGAAACTTTTTGTCACCTACGATTTGAAAGGTGGTTCTGAAAAAACCCAAGTTTGAATATTCAGAACAATGCATTTGCTGTGTTGCTAACCAATTAACTAGGTTGCCGGCATGTGGAATGTCGCCATCCCTCGTGCAAATTTGCCGGTTTTCATTCATTCATTCATTCCTCCCTTATGAGGGTTGCTAGTGGCAGGACGCCAGTCTGTCGCAGAACACACAAAGACATGAAACCATTCACACACACACACACACGAATACCTATGGACAATTTCCCCAAGTTCCCAATTAACCTCTGGATGTTTTTTTAGACTGTGGGCGGAAACCGGAGTGCCTGAAGTAAACCCACACAACCAAGGAGTGTTATCAGTTTTATCTTGACCTTTAAAGTATATACTTTATTGAATATTGTTTTGATTGTTTAAGCGCTTTGTGACCCTGGTCTGGAAAAGCGCTATATAAATAAAAATGACTTGCGTACTTACTTACAAACCCCACACAGAAAGGTCACAAGTTTTCTCCCTCCCAACCTGGAAGCGAACTGGGAGGCGATCGTGCTAACCACTGCGCCACCATAGTTTGCTGGTTTTGATATGTAAACAATGACAAACTGCATATCTTAACTGTGTAAAGAAACCTGTTGTACGTGACTACTGTCTGGATATCATTGACCCGGTTTCTTGTGTCAAACTGGTCCAGAAAAGGGCCGAGCCAGTGCAGGTTTTGGATCCAACCAGTCAAGCACATTATAGTTGAACCAATCAGGCGTCAGAAGACAGTAATCAATTGATCAACAGTCAGGTGTTGCTTGTTTAAGCCGATGCCTGATTCGTTAACTCATGTGTGCTTGACTGGTTGGAACAAAAACCTGCACCGTCTCGGCCCTTTTCTGGACCAGTTTGACACCCCTGCAAGTTTAGAGCATTTCCAGGCACGTCAATTGAAGCGAACAATAATGTCACGGCTACTTGGATCGGTTATATCTAGCTGGTTTGTGAGCATCACAGTTTTGAGTCAAGCCTGTCTGAGATGCCTTGCAAATGGAACTGTTGCAGCCACTATTTCATAAAAAATAGTAGTGGATATCCATGAGTACATAAGAATAATACAACTTTTGTTTAATGCCAGTGTTACCGTCTGTAAGGTACCTGCGTAAAGTAAAGAGTGATTATAATGAACCTGATACGTGCAGAGCTACTACCTTCTCCCTGTGCGTGCACTCCGGTTTCCTCCCTTAAAAGCTGACCTGAATGTTTGTTTCTGTCGTGTGGGCGTTTTTTTTATATGCGTGGCAGGTGTGAGTTTGAATCACAGTGTTTTTAACCACGGTGGGATTGTTCAGCAAAGTCCTGGGGGTTCTTTGTCATCCTAATGTTTGGCTCATATTGACGAAAGTAATTTTAGTGGTCTCTCTTTTTTATTGTGAATGAGGCTATAGAAAAAAGGGCGGATAGTTTTGAATGTAACCGGCGTAAGCCGCTGTCAGCATTGAAGGGTATGATTGGATTTTAAGGCAACAGGGGAATGAAGCGGAGCTTAATCTGGGTTTTTTGCTCCAGTTTCAATCCAAGTTCCTCAGTGTTGGACGTTGATTAAATACTCTATATGTCACACGCCGGAACAGCAGCTGTCGACTTCTTAATCAGTGACACTTAACATTTAATACCATCTTAATCCGCTGATCTTGATTTACGGATCACCCTGGTTAAGTAATGTCGAAAAAATGTGCCTTTTTTTTGTTACCGAAAGAAATTCATTAGTAAGGATTTGACTCAACAATATTACAATTATATTAACATCAGGTTTGTTTGAGCAAATGCTGTTTTAATCGGAGTCGGACTGATTCTCAGAAATGTCCTGCGACTTTATTTAAGACCTAACGACGGATGACTACTGCATTGTTTTGCTCTCTTTGATACCGTTTTGGTCCGTTAAGCGTAAATCTATTGCAGCTAATATTGAGTCCAATTTTTGAGCTGCGCTGTGGAAATTAGGCCAGTGAGGGATGAAAGTTAAATTCCCTTTCCAACTGTGAATCAACCTTTTTTTTTCTCTCTCCCTGCACTGCTCCTAAAATAGCTTCTCTTGGAGTGACAAGGAAAGATAAATTAAATTTCACAGGGAGGATCTGCGCGTGAAGTGAAACCAACCTACGATTAAAGTACTTATTCATGAATTGTTAACATGAAGTCGGCCTCGTTCTTCAGTTTTAATGATGAAAACAATGAGAGCAGTTTTAACCATCTCGTTATTTAGATTGTTATGAATCTAGTTGCATTTCCTTGGATTGTTTATCATTTATTAAAATGTCCAAGAGAAAGATGCATCTTACTTAAAGTGGTCTTCATATTGGTTAGTGGATTGAAATAAATTAAGTCTAGATTAAGGCTCTCATTCCACATTTAAAGGATGACAATCTTTAATATATATATACAAATATTTTCCTTATTCATAGGCACTTTTAAAACAATATGTCAAGCACCATCATCCAGACAGTGATGTCTGAGCATTACACCCACTCATGGATTATTAACGTCAACTTCCATGAAACCCGATCCCTCTTTTACTGACTTGTCGGCGTGGCCGAGTTGTGAATCTCATTCTCTTACATAAGCAAAGGTCACAAGATGCCACCTGTAGAGATGGTGTTTTTGTAAATATTTAATAAATGGTGTATTAATTATTTGTTGAATGAGTGACAAGGATAATTTGTCTTATTGACGTGTAGGCTTGAGTATGGAAGGATATGAGAGAAAAGTTTTTTTATGTGTTGTCGTTTTGTATTGAAGATGTAACTTTATAGTGGTTAACGTGACCTCATGATCATCTCACTATATACCATTGTTGCTATTATAGGATTACATGAAAAATGTGGCTCAGCAAGACCTAAGAAGGTCCAGTATTTTAGGAAATGGGTCAACTGTAGCAAAACTAAATTCTTCCAGGGATAAACTAAAGAAAGCTGCTAAACAAATAACTATTCCTGAGATAAACAAAAGTTGGTTGTCCATTACCAGAAGCTACCATTGATAAGGCAAAGTCACAGATGATCCATAAGTGTCCATTGGATTGCGAGTAGTTAATTGCACATAAAAAAAGTACCCATATAATCTGTAACAAAAGCAAGTTTTCTCAACATATGTCGGTTTAATCTAGGACAGGGGGTCACCAAAGTAGTATTCCTTTGGCCTGTTCAAATAATGCCTTTCATAAATCTTATTATGTTTAATTTTATGCTTCAGTTCTTGTTGCCCAAATTGTAATGATTCAAGAATCAATATTGTGATTAGAGGAATATCATAATCCATAAATTATTTCAGAAATGTCTAAGAAACTAATGGTGGCCCATCGGGTCACATGGTGGCGTTCACTATTGCAAAAGGTTGGTGATCCAATGATCTACTTTACATTATATCTCATCTTTATATATATGTATACTGTATATGTATATTTTTTAATGAAAAATTGCTGTATTTTCTGTGGCTATTGGAAAAAAAACAATTTCCCGAAGGAGACCTCCTGAGGCATCAATAAAGTTTTACCTTACCTTATCTATACCTACTGCAGGTAATATTGGGATTGCATTAAGGGTCACACATGGAATGAACTTGTCAGAAAACGGCTTTCAACCAGGTATCATAAGACTTTGATTTTGAACAAGCAGCGTCACTCTCGGGTGTCTGGTTCTGTCCGGGTGGCTCTACTGTACCGTCTGCGGTTTCAAAAGGAAAGTCCAGGGAGAGGTTGACCTGTCCTCGCTGGCCTGTGACTAGGCTACCTGATAGCATGGCCCGGTGCTCACTGATGACTCACTCTATTTAATGAGCCTTCCTTTCTTTTTATTTTTTATGGCATCTGACCCGAGGCTTGCACCGACATTGCTCTGCCATCCTTGTGTCACCCTGTGTTTGCCCATCAGTGGTTTGATAGAATCTCTGCCATGAGCATCTAAAAGTCACTTGTGTTGGTGTGTTTTATACTAATTCTTTAATCTCTTATTTAGTTGCACTTTTGAATTGTAATTAAATTGAGTTTCTGACTTTGAAATAACCCCAGACTTTCATTATTCAAATCAATAATTTATAACTAAAACGTGGCTGAATTTGGTCTCTCGGATATTAAAGAACTGTGCCGAAGGCATCTCGGGACTTATTTGTGTGCAACATCCCAAAAATAAACGTCCAAGTGGAAAAACTGGGACTCATTCAGGTCAAAGTCTTTTTTTCTAGTCTCTCCGGAAGGACTTTGGGAGGCAGACTGGTGGCTGATCCATTTCGCCGAGGCTATTGTTTCTCACGGCTTTGTCTCCCTCGCAGGAAGAAATCCCAGAAGTGGGATGAGATGAACATCTTGGCCACGTACCATCCGGCGGACAAAGACTATGGCATGATGAAGATTGATGAGCCCAGCACCCCTTACAACAGGTTTAATTCTCTTCATTAATTCCACTAATACACGATCATGTTTCACAGTCCTGGATCAATACTTAAATTAAACATAATGTGGGAAATGAAACAACTTATTACAGGATATTGTGTATGTTTATTGCAGATTATATATTAAATAATGTATACATTTTAAATGTAAGTGTCTGTATTTATTTCTTCCTCATGAAAACTGGGTCTAGACTTTTTGTTTCACCCTCCTGTATTTCATTTTGTTTTTTTAACTCCCTTAGAATGGTCGGCGACGAGGATGATGAAGGAGCTCTGAGCGACTCGGACGCCAACGCGCTCGCAGCCGACGACCTGGCTTCGAAGTAAGACTTTTATTTTAACGTGTCGAAGAGGGAAAGGGTTGAGGGAAGACATCATTGTATGATGAGACGGAGAGAGGAAGATGAAGGACGGGTAAACATATTTTTAGGCAACTAATGTGAAAACCAAACTCTCCTGACTCACGTTTCAAATGTTGAAGTCTTCCTCTCCAAGATGCAGTAAGTCCTTCATCGTGACCAAGTTTCTATTATGACATAATAATGGTTATCCAGCCAGTTATAATCACACATGCTTTGTTTATACACAAGGCCTTGGAGGAGAAGCCTGGGATTGATAACGTCGGCGACTAACTATACTTGATTTCTATTTAACTTCATGGTGGACTATTTATTGTGGTACTTTGGAAGCTCCTTAATCCTGAGTCTTGTGTATTTCTCAGTGAGTCGAGGCACCGTGTGAAGCATCTTCTCATTCTGAGCGAAGGTTATTCGTTCAAGTGATGTTGCAAACGGCACTCACAGCTGTGCAGGACATTCAATCCCAGACTGCACTCTTTGCTCGAGGCTTAATGTAGTAAATGAGTCTCTACAGTCGGATTTCTTTATTTATTTTTTTTCGCTCCCTGATAGAATGGAATGAAGGGGGAGGAGGATTACAGTTTGAATTGTACAGATATAAGTACATGTATTTACCAATGTGTGCACCTGGGCTACTTCATCTTGAAATACCTTAGGTCACACCTGCTGTACTGCAGTCATCAGCATCATATGCTGTTCTGTTTACTAAACATTCTCTGTGGGAGAACATGACTTTGTAAAAGAAGGAAATGGGAAAATAGAATTTTGAGATCGGAGATAAAATATATTAAATTTAGTAAGATTGTCACGGTTGCAAGTGCAGCCAAGTCGGAGTAGCGATGACTCAAAAATCTTTTGAAACCCTTCGGAAAGAATTATTTATTTTGACAGAAATGAATTTGTATTTCAATAATGTACTTGGCATGGATCTTCTTTTCATCCCGAATGGAAAAATGTTGCTGCCGACATTTAATTCAGCGTGTACGTTAATGCGAAGCTGATTAATTAAAAGCATGAGGACAAAGACAAATTAAGGTTGAGTATTTCCCCCCAAAAAAAGGCTCTTAATCTTCATTCATCAGCAACGTATGACTGTTTTACTAATCTGGTGTATTGCTCTAATACGTTACAGCATGTCTTTCAATTATAAAAAGTATATTATGCAACACTAAACATGGACTAATCTCCAAATTAAAAGCCGTAACTACTCGAGAGAGAGATCAACAAAATAATTATTAACGTAAAACTCCCCTAATTATAAGCATGTGACAGTTAAAAGGTTTTGTTAAATGTTTTATTGAATATACTGTGGCTTATTCCTTCTGAGGGAACTGGTTAGTGTGAATGTGTGAAGCCATTCTTTCACCGATTCGGTTGAAAAGAACAAGAGATGCTGAGACGCTGCCGTAAGTGACTATAAAGCATCACAGAAGCAACGTCACATTTGACCTTGAAGCTGGGCAGTGATGTTCAGGTCTCCAGAGAGTGTCTGGAGGGACACGGTTTGAAACATTTATGAGGACTTTGATGTGACCCCGCTGTCTTCCACTGTCTCGGGCGGAGCATCTGAGGACAAAGAATCGTTAAAACGAATGATTTTCTTTCAGTCCTTTCAGTCTTAGAGAATCAGATAATGTATAAATAATTATTAATAATATAATAATCCTCTTTCAAGAACAATTTTCAAAGAGCAGTACAAAATAAAGGTTTACAACAATGAATTAACTGTATAGGGATTAAAAAGGGCTTTCATTTTGATTTGAAAACTTTTTAAAAGATTTCAATTTCTGCCCAATTTTAGTGTATACTTCAGACAATATCTGTGTATAATTTATTTTGTACACATTCCATTGAAAGACTTTGATCAAAAGATGTAACAATTACACAACAATAGACTTAATTTCAAAAATGTTATTTTACTTTACCTGAAACCAGAAATACTAAAGAAAAGAAGACAAATGAAAATAAGGAAAACATAGATTAATTAATAGTTTAATCGATTACTGGACTCCGGTATTGGTAGTAGTACTTGAATTTTTCTCATGTTGTTTGTCTCTTTTGTTATGTGTGCAGTTATAACTGAGATCTTTTCTAAACACATATTCATTTTAATTATATAAACCAATATAAATTCACTATATTAATCAAATAAGGGAGTATAAACATAAACGGTTCAATATTTACAGATATGTCGGCCACGCTGAAATATATTGTCTCATAAAAAGTGAACAATGCATCAGATCCAGTCGCCGACCGTCTTCTGAGATGTATTCTAGATCCGTGTTGAGCTTATGTAAGAATTAAAAAAAGGGCTGACAGCCTACAAAAGTCTACGTTTCTCCCAGCACATCAATACGCTCCAGGCAAGTCGATCGGCTTCCGCTCTCTCCCTGCAGACTCTCCATCTTGTCACCGTCACCATCCTTCCTGGTGGTTTGACGCATCCCGTAATGTATCCTTACGTGGAAAGTCCAGTTCTTCAAGTGAATGAGGCCGGTTTAATGGAGAGCCGTGGTACAGTGAATCGGATTTTCCCTCCAGGCTGCTCGGCGTATTCACCGCAGTCCACTCGACCATAAACGTTACTCATGTTGTCGTGTGCAGTTAAAGCGCTTTGTGAGTGTGAGGGATGGGAATAGTAACTGTTATTTCTGTCTTCTGTGCTCGAGTGCCCACCGCATGCTGACCTCCCCCAGCTGACGCTAGACACACTTCTTCTTTTTCTTTGCCTGTTTATTCACGTTCTCCTTTATTTCTAGTGTATTTAAATATTTTTTCATGTCAACTAGGATCTGTTGTTTTTAAACTGTTTATTGTTCATTTGATTTAAAGGAAATGCTATTAAATACATGCTAGTATGTTGATGAATGTGTATTAAATCCATGCTACATTCTTCATAAAAGGGGTTTATTCTTTTTTTATTTGAAAAAAAACAAAACATTTGGCCTTTATTCGTCAATGGAGTGAGATTTTTCTTCTTGAATTGTTATCATGTGATGATTTTCGATTTTTAAAAGTACCTACTCAAAGACTGTAAGCTAAAAATTCATGAAACGTGGAGTAATCCTTCTTTTCTGCTCCTCCAGACTGATGGCAGCCGAGGGCTCGGATCCTCGTTTCATGAAGG
This sequence comes from Callionymus lyra, assembly GCF_982586985.1. Lineage (NCBI taxonomy): Eukaryota > Metazoa > Chordata > Actinopteri > Syngnathiformes > Callionymidae > Callionymus > Callionymus lyra. The sequence continues at coordinate 12,686,567 of NC_141819.1, forward strand.
ACGAAGAGGAAGAAGAAGAGGAGAGCAGCGAGGAAGAGGAGGAGGAGATGACTCCTGAAGAACAAGGTAAACAACTCATCGGTTTAACTTTGCTTATTGAACTACACGATATGTCTCGGAACAAATATAGTAGATGAAGAAAAAGTCACTTTATTGTTTAATCTGTACCTTTTTTCAGTAAAGTAAAAAACAGGAACTCTACCTTCTCCATATTGTAGACGTATCACACTTCCGTGAAAAAACAACAGCTGGAATGTCAGGATACTAGTGATGATCTGATGAAGCTTCGTGAAAAAGTGTCATGTTGTTTAGAGGTCAGTAGGTGGCGCCATCAGTTTAAAAATGATGTTTCATTAGAACAGTTGTTCAAAACAAAGGAAAATAGTGCAGAGACCGCCATCTAGTGGGCTCTGAAAATAATGACACTGCTTCATGAAGCTTCGTCAACACATCACTACAGGATACCACTTCTGCAAAAGCTTGAATGAAACTTTAAAAAAGAAAGTAGTCTAAATATGGCATCATAATGTGTCACATTTTGGTAAGTAGTGATAAAAATAAAAATGGTCAATATCAACATAATAAGTTGGTTGTCAACATATAATATATTTTTTAGGAAAAAAAACTCCAGCTTTCTCTAAATCTGCTAGAAATAATCTTGGGAACTGAAAACATTTTAAAATCTACTCTGACCACCGTGTCGATATAAAACTGTAACTCTGTTCATCATCTAATGGTGTCTGTCACACAAAAGATTAAACATGGAATAGTGGGTCATAACTATAGGCTGTTAAAATGTTCTGCGTGTGTGTGTGTGTGTGTGTGTGTGTCTTTGTTTCAAGGCAGTTGAAAGTGAGCAGATGACGGCAGTTTTATTACAAATATATTAAAGTTCAGTTATCGCTGCTCCTGACCCAGCGGGCAAAGTCCAAGTTTATGACATGTCGGGCCGGGACTTTACCTTTTGCAATATCTTTCTTCATTGATTTCGACAATGACAACCGCAGAGAAAACCGAACCCTCGCCTTTTTTAATCTTCCTTGCGTTGCAACAATAAATGTCGTTCAGAGCAACTGTCCTGAACCTCAAGCTTTTGGTTTTATCGTTTTATATTTTTGTTTTACAAATTCTTTTCTCAGAATTCCCTTTTTTCCAAAACACAATTTCCCTCTTTTGATCCTTCAAATAATCCTTTCCGCTCATAAGCTGCGGTCGTATAAACTTTTTATTTTTGCAATGAAACCGCTGTCTCTCATTGGACATTACAAGTGTAAGAATCTGCCTCCTTTTATTGTTTTTATCCTTTATTTTCAGTAGCTAAAGCTTTATTAAAACAAATATATTTTTGTTCTGAGGAGGTTTACCAATTTTATTCGATTTCACGGTGTTGTTTTCTCAAGTATTTTTTATTAATGTCCAATTATTAATGCAGGTTTTGACACATGAACAAACGTGATTTCCTTCTTGCCGCAGCCAAAAAGACGCACTTCCAGATGATGAGGAAGATGCACTACAACGAGGGCCTGAACATCAAACTGGCCCGACAGCTCATCGCCAGCGAGCTCCAGGAAGAAGAGGAAGAGGAGGAAGAGGAGGACGTCGATGAAGAGATGAGGGAGGACGTGGAGGAGTCGGAGGAGATCAGCGTCGACCTGCCTCAAGAAGGTAACGCAGGATTGTTTAGATTCGGTGGAGGTCGTTGTCTCCTGAGCGCTCATTCTCTCTCTTCCGCTCAGGTGATTCCCTGGACCTGTAGATGAAGCCGGTCGGCTCGCATGTGTCGGATCCGGACACGTCGAGGCGATTTCGCCGTCGAGACAAGTTGCAGACTCTGCTTCAGCGCCCTCAGAACAAATCTACGATAACATCCGAGTCGCTCTCTCCAGAGCAGTTCAACACGACTGAATCTCCTTCGCTTGCTAAGGAAAGCCCCCACAACCACCGACACCACAGCATCGTCACAGACCGGGCCTCACTGAATCATACGTGACTGAGAAGGGTTTTTACCGCCTTTTCCATTGAAACGGTGGAGTAACCGGGACTCATGTCTGCACAGAGCCAGTATTTTGGGACTGAAGCTGCGACCCGGAGAGAAGCATATCAAGAGATTTGACGAGGAGTCTTTTTTTTGTAAGACTGGGGGTTTACCCTTTTATCTATTAGTAAATTATGTTTATGACTTTAAGATATTGTTTATACACACTCTGACCTGCTGTGTACCAGAACACGATAATTTAATTTATGGCTTCACCGTGCTTGAATATACAAGTGTATAATAGACACTCAATTTCACTTATAATATACTTGTTATTACAGTTAACTTCAGACTAGCTCATCTATCGCTTGGAAAATCACTTGCAGATATTTAACTTTGTGCTTTCAACGTAGCACCGACAACTTTACTTAAGACACTTGATATTTTGTTTTGTAATAAAATAATAGATGTGGTTAATTTAGTGTTTTGTTTTTTTTACTCGATTTAAAAGATGTTTCAAAAGAAATGATTAACATGTTGGAACTGATTGTGTTGTTATGACATTAAAATTGGCATGATTCCAATATTTCTTTATAATAACATATTTGACATCATGGTTTTTGTCTCTAGACGCCAAAATGTCTGGGATGGAGACGTTGATAATGCTACTGATCAATACCTTTGCTTGAATACAGGAACTTTGTGAACTTGACCACTGATCCTCATTCTGTTTAGATTTTCTTTCCAGTGATGTAGATGACTGACAACAGTTTACTTTTATTTTGCTTGAGTGGTTTGTTGGTGTCATTAAATCCATTTGTATTGTGATTTTTATGTTTCGTTTGTGACGATTTTTGGTGATTTGTGAAGAAAAAAAATCCACGTTTTCCTTTTGCAAGATTAAAAACCTGACATAAATGCACCTTAATTCATATTTACAAATCTCATTACCGAACTGAGAAAGATTAACATTTCATTATAATAGCGAAAATGGAAACTGGTGTCTGCATGTGTGGCTCATTATGGTTTAGGAAATAAAGAGGACAAAATTAAGCTTGAAATGTGTTTGAGACAAGTAAGGCAGTTATTTCGCGTCGTCGTGCCTCATCTATAATTTAAAACGTTACGAGTCGGATGTGTTTCATTATTATCCATCAATGATTGTTGATGAATCGACATCAAGAATGTAATTAACATTTTAATTCAGTTTGCATGTTCATCATCGGATTGTTCACATGTTTGTTTTCTTCATGTGTCCCATCATTAAACAGAATTCTTAAATTCCTTGTCCATTATTTGCGAAACTATTTTAAAAAGAGTTGGAAGCTCACCTCTTAACCCGCATTAAAACATGTAACGTATAAAGCTACTCTACACTCCTGGTATTGGAACCTAGTTTAATTTCAATTTTTTTTTAATGCTAGTTGGTCAAAAAACAACTTTATTAGTGACTGAAGATGACAATTATATTGCAGCTATACTCTCTGACCACTTGGTGTCGCTGTAGTGTTCCAAATCCTCCACTTACTACAGTAATAGGATGAAGTCACTATCGTTCCTGTCAGGATTATTCTGTCTGTTAACTCCTTTACATTACAAATAAACGGATTTATATTGAATATCAGCAATTTACAAAAAATGATGTATTGATTTTTTTTTTTTTACATTGTGGATCCAAACAACACATTCTACTTATGCTTTGAGTTTACTTATTAAATAAGCTTTGTGTCTGATATAAGCAGGTTTAAAAGAAAGAGGAGGTCAAAGTGAGAGAAAACTATTTTGACTTCTTCTGTCACTGCCACTAAAATCATGTAGGTTGGGGAAACCTGTCAACTGACGCGAAGATCGTGTTTAGATAAACAGATGAGCGACTCGGTTCGCTTTTCTTCTCGATTAGTTATATTAAATCTGGAATCACTTCGCTTACAATTTATCATGTTCCAAACCTCTATTTAATCCAACGTGTTTGTGTAGAATAAACGTGTAGCTATTTTATTCTCTTGCGCAAACCAACCGAAGTGACTACAGATCCTAAACCCCACTCAGAGGCGGGCGTCTGTCTCCAACACGCACATCTTCGAGTGTGTATCTGAAGAAAAGCTGCCATGACCGAGCGACCGGACGACACTCTCTGCTTCCGCCACTGACCCTCCGTCTCTCGCGAAGACTTTTTTTTTTTTCTCCGGGGGCTTCGGCGACCGGGCACCGACGTGTCACTCGCAGTTTATGGTCGACCTCCCCGGGTGTTTGCTCACGAGTGACTGTCCTCTGGGAGGAAGGGGGGGCTAGCTGGCTAGCAGCGGGAGCAGCTGGTTTGGGACAGAGGTACAGTTAGCAAAACAAGCTAATTAGTCTGGATTACTGACGCTAACTAGTCGCTGGTGACACGAGGCTAAAAAACGGCTAAAAAATGAAGATCACGGTGGATTTCGAGGAGTGTTTGAAAGACTCCCCACGCTTTAGGTGAGTAACCTACGCTTGTCTGTGGAGTTGTCTTGGAAGGAAAAATGGAGGATGAGTGAAGATATTAAAACATTTTTGTTTGGGGAAAAAAATGATCATGTCTTCTTGTTTAACCATCACTCGTTAAATGTATCCAATAAACAGTTAAAGTTAAAGTTGTACAGATGACTTTTTAGATAATCCAACAGCTACAGTTTTTAACCATTTATTAGTTGCTCAGAAAAAAAGAAAGTCCCTCCAAAAAACTTCATGGATCTTCGATATGTTCCCACGTCAGAGTGCATATTTGTCTAAGGCTTTGGTTATACTGTCTGGAAAAAGAAGTTGTCAAGTGGTAAACTTTAACGACTTTTTTTTTTTACACAACCAGTACACATCTTTATTTCTCTTTGTCCTTGTTCTTATTTTATTTTGATTATTTTTAATGAAAAATTGCTGTATTTGCAGTGGATAATTTGGAAAAAAACAATTTCTATAAAGTTCTACCTTACCTTACCTTACCTGACATAGTCTTTCAGTCACTTGTCATCAGGTACTCTATGTGTTTCCTGGTGTGCTTTGGATTGTTTTGCTCGATCATAAACAAGAATACTTGTGAATGGATTTTCCTTACATTTATTTTATGGAATTGGTTAAAGATGGGCTTGCTTGGAGGTGATCATTCTTACTTGCTGATTTGTAGTATTCTGAATACTGTCTTGTTGTATTTATGTTCTCACCTTGTTGGTCCAGGTTATATTCTCCTTTTCCCCCCCCAATAATAACGATAATAATATTGTGTTGACATGAATACAATGCATCGTTTTAAGTTCAGACATTGGTTACGATTTTCATAATCAATGTCACAAACATAGCTTCCCACTCAGTTAATTATAAGTTAAGATATCCAACTAGTTTTCTTTTTCACAGCTTTATTATAAAGCAAACAATCAATACATACATTAGATATAGTTTCGGTTTTAATAGCGATGATGGAAAGTCTATTTTTTATTAGTAATTTAATATTTTTCTATTGCTCAATTTGTGTGTTATTTCATTCTTTTATTCTGTACTGACACCACAAGAAATCTAATGTTGCGTTTACAACACTGGCAATAAAATATTATGATTCTGATATTATGTAAACAAATAATTTACGTGTCCATTTTCCAGATGGTATTGGCTTTCACCCATTAGAACAAGAATATCTACATTTAATTTCTTGGCTTTCTGTCTCACATTTTAGCTAACTATCCATTAAAATACACAAGTCTTATCCGTCCATTAATACTTAAATGGTAATAAACGACGAAGCAATCTATAGTCATGTATGTTGACCACTTGTCAAGCGTTTTGACAATTTATTTTCCAGAGAGTAAAAGCTTTCTCTGATCTTCAAAAGGTTTCTGCGGTTGCTGGTCCTAAACTATTAACAAATGACAATCATCTAAATGTTTTTTACAGAAGTTCCTTTCACTTTCTTTTTTCCATTACGTCTCCAACCTAAAAGTCAAACCGTATGATATCCGTGTGGAAACCATGACAACATCAGCGTTTGTTTAAAAATAATGAGATGGATACTTTTGAGTTACATCATCGATCAGCTGCAGAAGAAAGAGAGCAGTTTGGTTTTTTTAACACTTTGTACCACCCTGCAGTTTTATTATCCGTTCTGACTAAACAGAAATCTTGTACTGGATAGTTGATTAAAGACTGGTTGCAACCAGATCTACTATTTCAGGTTATTTAATTCCTCGAAGGCAGAAACGACTCACACTGGAAATAGTGATTATTATCGTTTGTGCTCAAGGTTACGCTTAGATTTTCCAATTTGTCTGCTTTGCTTTGGAATTTACTTTATTGGAATGTATATCTAATTTGTTGTTCTTGATGTCACCATCATTTATGGTTAATAATGTGGCGAAGTTTATCACAAAAGCATGAAGATGAAGGGTTTAATTGGATTAATATTCAGTTTTTCTTTACAAATTTAAACAGCTATTTCTGTAACTAATGCTTTGGTCAATAACCTAACAATCTGTCAGTGAAGGTTCTCATTCATCCAGGTCATGGTTATCATGGATAAACTAACGATAACCTAACAATCGCTACATTCAAGAACACGTTGCTTCAGGGCTATACATGACATGAAAGGCTTTATGCGTTTTCTCGTGCATCTATGTATCAGATTAGTCGGTGACATCTTTATCCTTGTCTTAAGTGACCTCTACCCTCTCGGGAATCATCCCCTCCAGGTCCCTCACGCTAGCTTATCATGAGTCTGGGGTGATTTTCTTTTTTCTTTTTTTTTTTTAATCGGAGTGTTTCCAGCTTGCTCTTGTTATGTTTGGAGAAAGAAGTGGACGAACCAAGAGTGTTTTTTTGAGAATGCAGAATAGACACCAGTGAGCGGCCACTTCCACTCGCTCGACATCTGTTTCCAATTTTGTTCTTTCTTTCAACTTCTTACTCCAGACTATTGAGAGGTTTTTTTTTTTTTTGAAGTGGTCATTTGCAACATCACATTTTTTTTGTCTTTCGTTTGTACTCGTGTGTCCTCATTTTCGGTGATGAGTGGTTTTAGTTCTTAGACCACACTTGGCTGGAAGAGTTTATTTTTGGCCGTTCACTCCTATAGCATACTTTTGCTGGCTTTTCTTCCGCTGAGAAGTGACTCTGATATGAACGTTTACACATATTTAATATAAAAACATGACTACAAATATGAAGATTATGTACAAACGATACTTATTGGTCTGTTCTTGAATCAGCCAGAATAAGTGGTTCTTTTCTATTTGTTTTTCAGAAAAGTAAAGTTGAGTTTAAATGAATTCTGTTAATGAAAGTGAGATCCCATCATGCAACACTCCGGCTGAATAGCAGTGCAGCAACTGTGTATAGATTTTTTTTTAAAGTCTGATTTCTTTGCTGCTGTTAAAGTTGTTACAATTTATTACTCATGGCTTGTGTCATGCTGTCTTCATCAGTTTTAGAAAAGTTGCATAGTTCTGCATAGTTGAGCATATAACAGTTGACACTGTGGACAAGTTGCATAATAATGCAACACTAATGCAATAATCCTGAGATATGTGTCACTTCTTGAACGTATTCATCTGTTGTTTTTTTATTTGGAATGGGCTCATATATGCTGTGATATGATTAAAACATACATTTTGTAAGTAAGTAATTCTTATTTGTATAGCACTTTTCTAGACCAGGGTCACAAAGCGCTTAAACAATCAAAACAATATTCAATAAAGTATATATTTTAAAGATCAAAATAAAACTGGTACTGTTTTTACATGATTCCTTTTTGTTTGTTAATTGACTTGGATAACTGAACTCATACAAAGTCGTTGAAATACAAGGCCAAGTTTCAATGATGGCAGTTGACTCAGTCGACTGCTTATCCAAAACCCAAGTCTTGCACCATTTAACACACAAGGCAGGGTCTCATGAGAGCACCTAGTACTGTTATTATGAGCTCTTTGTGTTGGTGTTTTCTGAGACTCCTGTGTTGTTCTCGGTGTTATCTTGACCTTTTAGGTATATATTTTATCTGGTATTGTTTTGTGACCCTGGTCTGGAAAAGCCCTCTACAAATATAAATTACTTATTTAATTAATAATGTAATGGGTCAATTTATTTAAGTTGTCATTACATGTAATACAACTTGGTTGGTTAATCTTGAAGCACTGGCTGAATGAGGAAAACTTTGAGTAAACTCTGGTGATCATTTCACTTTCAAATGAGTCATATTTCAAAGGGTGTACTGTCACTACTTTACAGAAAACCTAATGAGCAGGAAAGGTGAATCACTTAATAGATACTAAACAAATCTTTCAGGTGATAGATAGATGTATGTTTGGCCATTTTGTCAATAACAATGTATAACAATTATACTGTTATCAATACTCTATTTAACTGCCAAGTGTCATTTTTATCAGGAAACTGTTTCAGCGGTTTTTCTGTTTTGATGTACACAGTCCTTCGCACGACAATTGAAGTCTTTCCTCCTTAAGCGTAAATTGTGGCCTCAAAGCGGTCTGTTAAAAAAAACAAAAAACGTTGTACATTGCCACGCTACTCTGCTTCTTGGAATCCTTATGTCTGGTTTCACCCAACGTGGACGTCATGTGCTGCTTTTTTTCTGCTCTTCACATGCAAAGTCCATTTAATTAATGTTATACTTTAGCGTGTTAGCTTCAAAGTTTACAAAGCCCTTATTACCATGTTTTGAGTTAAAATAAATGACTTCAAAAGCAAACTTTTATGGTATTTTATAATTTATTGTAAGTATAACCTTTAACTTAAGTTATATTTCTATGGATTTTCTCGTATCATCTTTATTACTCTTGATATACCATTAAATAGTTTTGTAGTAAACAAACTAGTATGTATGTAAATGCACATCAAAACATTAACTTTTACACTGAATCAAGATACAAATATTTCTTGCTTAAGCACAAACCACAGATTTCTGTGTGCAAATGAAACCACAAGTGTTCATATTTCTCTTTGAGCCCAGTCTAATAACTTGAATTTAGATGACACATTAAATATGATGAATATATAAACCCTGGGATGTCTTTAATCTGAAATCCGGCAAGGATCACCATATACAAAAATGCTGTAGATGCACAATGTCATCGAGTGTTTTGGCCTTCGTGGGCGAGCGGTAAATTAGTCGAGGAAACATAAGAGCTGATAGAATTTCCCCTGAGCTGCTTTAGTCATGTATCTTTAGTCCCTGACCTCATCTGTTTGATGATGACTAGTCTTCATGTGGTGGTTTAAACCACACAGCAGGACATCACTCCCCCCCTTCATATCACTCTCAGTGCGCACTCTAACAATCACAGGATCTACGTCACTGGACTGAAACCATTCTTCAATTTTCCATCCAGTTTGCTCCTGTGTCACTTGATAGCAGCTGTTTGAATGTACAGTGGCAGAAAACATCAAAACATGTCCCCCCCCCACCCCTAACCCCTCTTTGAGTGACGGCTGCAGAATATGAAGGACGATCTTCAAAGTGTAATTCTGAGGATTATTGTGTTGCACTTCTAAACTGGATTGGTCACAGTCATTTAAAGTAAGCCGTCTGTGGGCTGGAATGATTCAAAGGATTTTTTGGGTGAAGCAACACAGGAAAATATAAATAGACATAGTGTTTGAAACCCATTTAGTTAAACATCGGAACTAATTATGACAACGCTGTTAATACTACCACAACATTAATAAAAACATGCTTGAAATGTAGATTTATTTAAATTTTCGAAAACTATTCCTCATGTCGGGACGTTACAGACGAGCAGTATGGAGGTATTTAGATGTTTTTAAGTGTCTTTTTGGACGACGATGAAGACAACTGGGCTCCGGTCGCTACACTAAAATGAACAAATGTTTTTCTCTAAAAGTGAACAGAAAATAATTCCAACCCTTAGTGGACATGAGGTTGAGTAGAAATTGAGATTTGAATTTTTCAGTAAATCATACCTTTTATTACATTAGTTGAAGACGAATTGTGTTTGTTTTAATATTTTAACTAATAATGATTCTTCAGCATCGGAAAGATTGATTTATTCAATTGATAATATGGGATGGTTGTCGTTTAGTTACAGATACTGTCCTCTCAAAAAGGAAAAAGAATACATTCCCAAGTCAAACTGACCTGTAGTTTCAGTAAGACCAGATAAAGCAGCTAATCCCAGCCAGTCTGGTGTTAGAAAATGTCTTCCACTCGAGAGGAAAGTGGGGTTAAAAAAGCAACGAGCAGATGGTCTCCCAAGTATTTAGGCTTATTTCTCTGGTCGGTGCGACAGACACACCCACACACAGACGGAGTGATGGTAATTTTGGCAGAAGGGATCCTAAACCCAGTACCTCAACTGGGACGTGGCCAATGGCAACATGGGGGGTCTGCAGTACTTTTTTGTTACAACATGGTTCTTGAATTACAGCACAAACAATGCTTTATGTGTTTCATGTAGTTCGAGCTGAAGATGCTTAAAGGTCATATCTCTTTGTGTTTTACCTCTTTACAGGATAATTAACTATTTTAACCAAGAAAAACTAATCATAATTTTAATTATTATTATTAAATTTAGTTAAATACTATAGAAGATAATGATTAATAAAAAGACAAAAATCGACATTTATATAAGCCTTGGAAACATGTAAAATCTTAATAGTGGTAGTTAAAAAAAACTATTAAAATGCTCTCAAATATCATTAAAAGTTTTTTTTTGAAGTATTAAATGTATCGCTATTGACCAATGCAAACCCTTTGTTACAGAACGACATAACTAGAGTCTTTTCGAAGCATTACTTTTAAAATATCACTGGCACATTAAAAGCAAACAAATGGTTTTTGAATACGATTTTTACGAGAGTTTGAAGTTTCTACATTTTACAAATGTGGCTTTTAATTTAAGAAAAAATGAATTTGAAACGCGCTGTTCATGACAATTATATTACGAAAGATTTTATTCGTCCAATTTAAAATGAGCCTCTTCTAAATTGAGGTGTTAAATTTTGTTACTTTGGTATCATACTATATTAACAAGTACTATTATCAAAGAAGCACAATTATGGTCAGTGAGGAAAGTGCAAATGTTTTTATTTTGTTGGTATTTCTTTTTTTTGTTTGTTGCCTGCTTGGATTGGAAAATTCAAAACAATTCTCAATTTATTTTACTTTCTGATGTATTTCTTATTGAGCAGTTGGCATTTAAGTTGTAATCTTTATTTTAACAACAACTTAAATTGTATCCACCAGGAATTTAAAGTAGTAATCTAAAAAGTTGCCCTGTTGTAGTGAAAAGGGATTTAAGTACCTTTTTTATAAAGAGATTCTCCATCCAAACTCGGAATGCTCTGGATCTATTCCAACGTGGGATCTTTGAAGCTGTGAAAACACCATTATTTTTTATCTGTAGCTGACCTTGCCCACGTCGGCCAGATTTCTACACTGCAAACAAAAGTCTAATGAGGAAAATCTGTGGAAGAAGTGGATAAAGTGTTTGCTTTAGTAAGTGTGTCGTGCAGGGAACTGTGTAGCGAATGAATGTTCAAAGAATATTTGCCTTTCTTTGATGTATTTCCACATGATCATCATCCAGGGTGACACTTTACATGCATTATTTTTCCGTTCTATTCAAATTACTGTGTTTACAGGATTTCTTGTACATGATGTTTATCCAGTTTTAGTCACAGATGAAGTACAAATATTTATTAATGTAGATATAATCCACAGGTTACTTGATATTGCAATTTCATGCTTTGGGTTTAATTTAAATCGGACTGTGTAATTCAAAATTGTAGCCATGTAGTCATCATTCAACTGCGTTTGTTACTAATGTGATTTGTTCCTGGACATACTTGCGGGACAAATATCAGAGATTGAAAAGGGACGGAGAGAAAAACCTTTCTTGTTATTTCTTAACCCCTTTTCTATTCCAATGATGAGACTATTTACTCTCCTAATTAATTTATATATTTTTTAATTGACAATACAAGACATTTTGTGTAAAAAAATCACTTTTTTTTGTCTTATTACTGATAACAAGTGATCAATTATGATATAATAAATCTTAAAGTGATGATGATTTTTGTCCTTTTTATTAAATTTTGCTTGTATTAAAGGTGTCGTTTCTGTTATATTTACGTTGTTGATACTTCTTCAGCTCTTGGTTGAGAACAAAACCCTAGCAGCTCATTATCAATCAAATTTAATTGAAGAACAACATGTGTTTTATTTTTCCTCTCCTAAGATGCATATACACGCCATCTTTAGTGGTATCCCTGTTACATACTCCTTCCACACGAAGCAAGGGAGAAGCAACATCCTACGACTTGGAAAGCTTCAACCGGCTTGAGGATGATGTTCAGCATTTACCAGGATTTAGTGTTTGGCCAGGAGCTTAAAGAAAAGACTGCAGCATTGAGGAGAGAATTAAGCACAACCACATTTTTTGTGTTCACCCGAGCTGCATTTAATCACTTCCTTCTCCAACTATGTTTAGAATGTGTCGCAACAACACATTCAAGGATCAACCTCATCCTGTGTCTTTGTCTTTTTAAATTGCTGTCTAAAAATGTGCTCATCGTTCCAGACACAATGATGGAGAAATACTTGGAATGTCTCCCTTTTTTTTTTTGAAATAGAGTGTATAATGGAATCCTTTATTTAAGTGTATCTTGTTAAAACACAGTAATTCTTGTTGTTTTTCCTCAGTAGTCACCAGATGTTTGTCGGTCCGCGTGGGACTACATTGACACTAAACAGCTGGAGGGGGTTTGGAGGATGTTGGGGTTTGCGCTGTCACTCTGAATCAAGTCTCTTTAATGGCATATAGAAATATAACATTTTATAATTGACCTGTACATTTATATTTCATTATGCAAGACTTTTGTTTGTGTATTATTGGCTACATATTTACATGTCATAGAAGCCATTTATTGCATAACATATTGGTTTCTTTGTTGGAAATTATGCAATACAAGTCGACGCAATAGCGTTATAGAAGGTCCTTCATCCCAACTGGTGTCAGGATATTTAACTCTTTACTTTAAATATCCTGATGTTAATCCGTAGTGTTTTTCTTCTCGTGTGTTTTTATTTTTTGTTTTTATTTTATTTTTATTTTATTTTATTTTTTATTTTATTCTGTTAATAGTGTTAATTTTTTTAATATTGTAAATAATTTGTATATTTTTAAGATCGTTTTATTTTATTATCTCTTTTTTTCCTTGCACTTTATTCTCATTGTGCTGTTGTAAAAGTGTGTTTCCCCTCTGGGGATGAATAAACGTATTCTATTCTATTCTATTCAATACATTTTCTGAAAGAAGCATTTAATAAATATTTTCTATATACTTAAATTTATTTATTTTATTCTAAGAGGGTGTCCAACTAAGTCGTCATTTTAAACCTAGCAAATTAATTGTAACAAGGGATTTACTTTTATATCTTATGAGGTCTTTAATAGTATTAATATCATATTTAATCGTATATACATGAGCTACACACGCTTGTGAAAGTATCCATAAACTGTCACTTGACTCTGGCGATCATGTTACCATGACGGTGTTCACTTAAGTTTAAAGTCCAAATCTATTGTGTTCTGATAAGATGTGCCATTAAGAAGATATGCTGTGTGATGTCATAAGGTATATACAGTTGAGATAAGGATATTGATTGGAAGTGTTTGAGTACCCATAACTCCTATAATAAATCAAAACATCATCCCTGGCAACCGTACTATTGCAGAGGAAGAAAGCAAACAAAATGTTTTTTTTTTTTTTTTTTTAACGTACAGCTTATAAAATGATTAATAATTCTGTTTGACCCTCGACTGGTACTGCTTCAATATTTTGGACCCTTGTGTGATTGAGTTAGTTCTAACCTAAATCTTCATTAAACACATAAAAATAACTTGATGTTTGCATAAGAATATTGTTAGTTGTGTTGCAACACACGTCGCGGTTGTCAACTGACCGTGATTTTTGTTTTTGTCTCGTCAGGGCGACCATAGAGGAAGTGGAGGGGGATGTGTGTGAACTGGAATCCAAGCTGGACAAAGTGAGTACCACCCATTAAAAGAAAAACGTGTTCTCTTGAAGGTTAATCCTGTTTGTTGGCTTGAGCGTGGTAACATTCTAATGGCTTCCTTTTTGTTTATAACCCAAATTAATTTTGTATCACTTACAAAATTGATTTATTCAAAAATAAAGATGCTATTTTAAGGGAGATTAACTATAGCTTTAATGCTTATTATTATTCTAATTACCCCAATCTTCTTTTAGTCATAAAGTATCTTTAACTGTTGATATTGTTGATCTATTCAGTCGACACCTCTTTAAACATATCTGGAAGTTCCCGTCGCATTGGTTGTGTTTTTTCCACGTGTCCTTTTTTTAGATTTCAGTCGGTTTTATAGTCCCTGACATGCTGCCTATAAATGCCCTATGACTGGAAAAGTCAGTAGCTGCACTTGTCACGGTGTACACGTGGACCAAAAACTTCCCTTTTTTCCGGACGAAGGCCTTGTGGTGTTGAGTGTTCACGAGCTGAAGGAAAAAGTCTGCTTTTTTGTTTTTCATTGTTCATGAGTCCCACCCTTCTCTTCACTCCACCCCCTTGTGACTCAGCCTCTTGCCCTCTGCTTGGAGAGGAAGGATCTGCTGTGAATGTTCGTGAGAGCTCGACCTGCGACTCTTGTGTCCAGGGGGAAAAATAAAAATAAAAATCCACATCAAGGTCACTTGTGAATATGAGTTTTGATCATTTTTGTCCAGTTAAAGTAGGTAGAATCGGTGCTACACGAGTTAACTTCTGGCTAGCGATGCTTTTATTTTGATAAAAACATGACTCCCCTTTTAAATATTTGGTTAAGATTATGAATTCGAGTCGTGAAATTCCGCTGCTCGGCTTGTGTGTCATCTGCTCTGTGGGCGTGCATGGAAATCCTCCAGGGATCGTGAGTGGATGTGTTTGCATAACCTGAAGTGATATTTGCCTTTTTTCTGACTCCGAATAATCCCTCAATGTATGACTGATTAAATATATATAAGCGTCTTATTCATCCGTCACGCGTCGCTCAAATGTGTTTGCTCTTCCTCCCTGTAGTTGGTAAAGTTGTGCATCGGGATGATTGATGCTGGGAAAGCTTACAACGCGGCCAATAGACAGTTTGTGAGCGGAATCCGAGAGCTGGCCCAGCAGTCCACCGAAGACGAGGTCATCGAGGTAATAGAAAACACTCTTCGCTTCCTAGGTTTTTTCAGATTCCCCCTTATTAAATAATTCAACAACACAACTTCATAAAACAACAAGTTTAGCAATATTAAAAGTACTCCAATAAAAATATGTTTTTTTGTCTGTCATCATCAGCCAAAAATTGCACTGCAAATAGTCCATTAAAGTCCCATTTATAGTGATTTTCTTAACCGTTACATTTTCTCTTTAATTTCCACTCTTCCCTTAACTAGCAGACCCTGTTTAAAGGTCTGAATCTTCTCTGCTACCAAAAGTGTTACTGAGGCAAACATTCTGAAATGTGAAGTTTCTTGCATTTTTCCTCCTCGTTTAAATAGTTTTTGCTTGAATGGTTTTGACTGAATCATTATCCTGCCCTGACAATGTCTTCATTTTCTTCTTCTTCTTCCTCAACAGTCCAGTCTGACCAAATTTGCTGAAAGCCTGCAGGAGATGGTCAACTATCACACGGTATGCTCATCCCCGCCGTGTGAAAACGGATGTTCCCTATTTTTTTTTTCTTCTTGAATTCCCAGTAGACAGCTGGGTGGTCATTAAACTCTGCTGGAGTGTCCACAAAAAGAAAAAAAAGAGATTTAGAGAGGAGCCTTAAGATGGGTTAAAGCTGGTGTCAGCAAAATAATGAATTAACTAAAAAATGTTTTTCTTTAGATTGAATCTTTTAAAAATGTGATACTTTCCTATAATCAGAACTTGCTTCAACTTTTAAATAAACACCATGGTTGGAAAAAAAAGATTTATCTTGGATATTCATTATACAATTAAACAAAAGAACTTCAACAACATTAGTTAAAAGTGGCCAAGAGTATCTCTCATACCAAGCTAGAGGTTGTAGCGTTCCACACATGAGCCTGAGAAACCTGGGTGTTGTATTTGACAAAGACATGTCTCTAGTACAACACTGCAGAAAACTGACCAGAAACTGTTTCCTTTAACTGAGAAAAATCTCTAAATGTAGGAAAATGGTGTCACAACACGATCTGGATCTTATAATCCATGTGTTTGTGTCTTCTCGTTTAGACTATTGCATTATTTTATTTTTGTGTCTAAACAAGAAGGATCTGTCTCACCTGCAGTTAATACAAAACTCTGCAGTGAGAATTCTGAGCCGCTCTAGTAGAAGAACTCACATTTCTCCGATCCTTAAAACTCTTCACTGGCTGCCAGTTTCTTTTAGGATAAATTTAAAAATTCTGGTTCTGACTTTCAGAGCAATTCATGGTCGGACTCCTCCTTACATCAGTGATCTGATCAAGCCTTACACCCCAGCTCGGGCTCTGAGGTCTGTGGATCAGAATCTACTGATGGTTCCTGAACAAGCTTCAGGACCAGAGGAGAGAAATCCTTCCAGACTGTTGCTCCTAAGCTTTGGAACGATCTTCCTATCCCTCTGTGTTTGATGATCCACTGACTCCTTCAAGAAACATCTTAAGACATTTTTATTTGTGCTTTATCCTATTTTTCTGGGACTCCTGTGTTTGTCTTTATGTTGTCTTGATCTTTTAAAGTATATATTTTAACTGTGTATTGTTTTTGATTGTTAAAGTCCTTTGTGACCCTGGTCTAGAAAGGCGCTTTACAAATAAATGTACTTTCTTCACTTACTTACAAATATAAAATAATTAGTCACTAAACAGGACGTATTAACTCTGAACCTAAAAATATAGTTTACTCATTGAATGATCACAAATCGTCTCATGACTTGAACAACGGATTTTCTTAGAATTTCTGCTTCTTGAGCTGCTGGTTTTAGTCCAAGTCTCTGACTCGTTCTGTACATCTTGGTACTTCTACATGCAAACAGACATCACTGTTTGGCATGATTCAATATTTTAAAAGAGACTTGATAAGCCTGTTCTACCGTGTCTCAGAACAAACCTAAATTGCCTCTGATATGACACGCTAGTCTACCGAGTGTCTGCAAGACCAGGGGTGTCCAGTTTCAAGATGATGTGAACAACTGAGGAAGTTCTTAATGACCGAAGCACAAGATGAACATCCACGAGTCTCCGTGTATTGACTTCCTAATTTAGGCAGCGTGAATCTTCGGTCTATTTTCGGTTCCCCAGATTTTCAAAAGAGTCGTCTCAAAAGTCTATTGGCACACATAAGAGAGTCCTGAGGCGGTGACTCAGCCGTGTGGACTGTGGTCAAGTCAGCTGACTGTCTCCATTTCCTGCTACTCAGCGACCTCCCGGCACATGATCTTCACTCAGACATAGTCCTGGATCTGTTCGTCACAGCGGGACCGCCACACTGCTCGTATTGTCGTCTCCCGAAAAACATCGATTCTAAAAACACATTTTTTTCTGAGCAAGACTCTCCGCAGCACATCCGAGAATCGGCAGATTACGACATTATGTCCTGGTTCAGTATTTGCAGGGTCAGCTTATTTTATTCTGCCTCCAACTGCACATCGTCATGTTGGGAAACATTGACATTCATTTACCATTAACATGAACCAGGACCTACTTTTCTACATAAATTATCTTTCCTTTTCGTCGAGCGTTGCTCCTGCTCTTTTAATTTTACACTGTAATTAGAATAGGAGTGTTTGTTTAAAAACATTTATTTTTCTTTTTTTTTATGAACCTTAATGTCTTGGGGAAAAAAGGCCCCAAAAATGGAGTAATCTGACATTTTTCTTTCACATATTTTTCATTTGAATGATCCCCTGATTCTACGTATTGGTTATTAAAGGTTCTAAAAAATCTAACCACTGAGATGCCATTTTTAACCCATCAAAAAGTGCCATTTTAAACAAAAAAATACATTTTCAACTTGGATTCAATTTATGAAACACGGGCCCCTGAATTTTTTTAATTTCAGGGGGAAAAAATTGCCTTAATGTGGGGAAAAAACGTAATTGGCAAATAAAAAACTGGGGAAAAAAGTGTAATATTTTGGGGGATGATGATGATGATGATGAATTCAAGTTGCGAGTCCGAGTAAAACATTTAATTTATTATTTTTTTAAATCGACAGATACTCTTCGATCAAGCCCAGAGATCCATCAAGACCCAGCTTCAAACCTTTGTAAAAGAGTGAGTATTGGTTCTGTCCAGTGAAATCTTTGCCCTGAAGGATTAAAAAAAAAAAAAAAAAAAAATTTATAAAATGTGTTCCTTTGACAGTGACATCCGCAAATTCAAAGAAGCCAAGAAGCAGTTCGACAAAGTGAGCGAGGAGAAGGAGACGGCTCTGATCAAGAACGCTCAGGCGCCGCGCAACAAGCAGCATGAGGTGGAAGAAGCCACCAACATCCTCACCGCCACCCGAAAGTGCTTCCGTCACATAGTCCTGGACTACGTCCTGCAAGTGAGATTCATCGTTTTCTTCTTCTTCTCCTGATTCTCGGCTCATTCAGCCCGACTCCCCCTCTCACCCCCACAAGGCCTGTTTTCAATTTTCCCTGCATCTTACCGGGAAGCTAAGATGTTTGATCCGTCTTGTTTCAGGGCTTAAACGCTGAGTCAGGGTTTTTGTAAAACCTTGCTCCATATACCAGTCAAGATGTAGCAGTTTTGTCCTCTTTGCAGAACCATTATTTTTAAAAGGTTTAAAGTGATGTCAAGAGAGACACAGTTGACTTCTTCTAAAACACAGAACAGTTACTGAAACTTTCACAGTAAATGTCGTGCGAATGAAATACGACTTAAACACACCGCTGGGCTTATGTGCCAAATCATATCAACAGAACAGTTTTTTTTCTCTCTTGACTCCTGCACACGAGTGCCCCGCAGCGCCCCCTAGTGTCAGTGTGAGGAACTTCTACCCAGTTATACAGTTACACTAAAACGTTATTTTCATCAAATTAATATAACTAAGGTGATTTTATAGCGTATTTAGTACTTAAGGAAATATAAATTGTACTTTTAATTTGATACTTAAAAAAAAAAAGTATGATTCAATAACAAAAATTGTGTTTGATTTGTGACCCCCTGAAAACAACCATAAACCTAAAAATCGATACAAACCTTCTGTGCTTTATTTTTAATATCATCTTTTCCAGTTCATCATTTGTGTTATTTGTTTTCATTTTGTAGATCAACGTCCTACAATCCAAGAGGAGATCGGAAATCCTGAAATCGGTTCGTGTCCTTCCGTTCCACTGGTCGAAAGTGTGAATCCTGATCGTTATTGACGATCAACTCCTTCTCCACAGATGCTGTCCTTCATGTACGCCCACTTGACCTTCTTCCACCAAGGATATGACCTCTTCAGTGAACTACAGCCTCTAATGAAACAACTCGGCGGGCAGGTAACGTCATGTCGTCGATCTTGTACACGTTTAATGACAAAATGGTCTCATTTTCAATACTTTTTTAAAATGGTATAGTGAGGTCTGAGCTGATGATCTCAGCATAGAAACACACCTGAGATTAACCAACTTTCCTTAGCCAGTCTTGGTTTTTACTAAATCTTCAAATCTTGGTGGATGTTCAAATACCATACGTAATTGGAATATCATCCCTTTTTGTTGAATTACACTCACACTCTCATTAAGACGTGAGTTCCAGATTGTTCGTCAATCACAAAGATTGAAAAAAGTTCACTGTTTTTTTTCCCTTAAAAAGAGTTTGATATCTCAAGAAGTTGATCTGTATAACCCTTGTGTCATCTCAGGGTGAAGGTGACCCGAAAGCCCGAAACCAATGTGTTTGTGGTGTCCCTTGTGTTGTCTCCGAGGTCAAGGTGAACGACCTCCCTTGCTTCCAGAAATACATATGCAGTGGTGGAACCAGAGACAACACAAGGGATACCTCAGACACATTTGTTTTCGGGTCACCTTGACCCTGAGATAACACAAGGGTTAAATGCAGATGTAAATACTATATTCTCCCTACTTTTTATTTCCGATTTCCTATTCACAGTGAGGCCACTACTGAACTTTTGAGGAGTTGGACCCTTTAGTGCCATCATTAGTGCGTCATTGATTTAGCAAATGAAACAATTGGTGAAACTTTATTTATTTCCCAGCTTTCTTTTTGTTATGCAACTCAAAGTATATACTGTATATATATACATACGGTGGTCTGGTATCTGGTCCTGACGAGCAGTTGAAGATAAACCAATCAAACTTGGTAACAGTGTCTGTGTATTGTTGTTTAATCTACACCAGTCGTGGACAACGGTCGACCCCGGGTTCACAAGCAGCTCTTTGACTGTAGTCGTCAAACTATACTAACTGCTCATGTAAAAATGTTTCATTATTTCTTTGAACTCTTTCTAAATTATTATTACTAGTCTTTCAAAATAAGAAACAGAAGCTATTTCATCATATTTACTTTAATTTACTTATTTCCTTTGTGATTAATATTACAATGAATTGCATGTAAAATTAAAGGCACAACAATAAAGAAGTATTATAATTAGTAAGTTAGTATTATAATAAATTCATATTTTTTCCCTTGTGTTTCTGCCGGCGTCTCGGAACCGTCAGTGTTATTTATGTGACCTTATAAGAAAAAAGTAATGCTTACCCCGGTCTGACATTTTGAGGTCTGCTGCTGAGATGATTTGTTGTCTGAGGATCTGCTTTGTTTATATTGCCGCTTCCCTCTAATTTAACACTTGGAGTGCCGCTCTGGACGAGACTCGGCCGCACCGTTGACTGTAAACTTGTTCAAACATTTTAGAGTTATTTCGGTGAAGTGGCAGCAGTAGAGTTGTTTACTGTAAACACTGCCTGAGGTAAACCAGGTAAGAAGGATTTGGTCGTTCAGTATTACTAGTAAGAATCAACATCGTGGTTCTTGTCGGCTTCCTAGTCCTCTGATAAACAACCCTCCCTCGGAGATCCAGGACTTGTGACTGTACCACGATGATTGAAGCTACACCCTCGCTTCAGGAATGAGGAAGAAAAGCATCCAGAGGGCAAGAAAAAGGGTTTCCCACAGCCTTGTGTGCAGTCAGCTGAGGCAGATGAACCCGGAGATGGTGCGGAAGGTCTCGGAATATTGACCTGATTCTTTCGAGTGAGCATTTTGGATCGAACCGACATGGAGGAAAAGATGAGACTTCATCCAGGGACGAGCGAGAGAATTTCGTGGTGATGATTCTGACGAGATCTGGCTCTGAAGGAGGACACACAGGAGCAGAGAAGGAGGCTTTTTTTTGGCGGCAGCTTCTAAAATGAGGCAACACAAACGTGATTTGAAGAAAGAGCAGTCGGAGATGATGGAGTGATCCTGAGGCCATCGCTTTGAGATGAGTCTTGAAACGCATGGCATCGTAATTCTATATTTAGAACCGTGAAACATAAGAGAAGGATCTTAAGATATTCCCTCTGAAAGAATCATGAAGCTCAAGAAGATGGAGAGCTTCTGCAGGGAGATGTGGAGGAGCTGTCAGCAGGTTGGTTCATTGATGGCGTGATTGTTCTGGTTTACATGGTAACATTGGGGAGCAAGTAATGGGCCCCGATATTTACAGTGACTGTCATTTGATTCATATGAGCCAATATTATTTATTTTAATTGTATTATGAATAATAAAATAACTTTTGAGGAAAATATTAAAATGTAAAACCACTTAATTTGATTTTTCTTTCTTTCTATTTAGAAATAAATGAGTGAGATATGATAATTAAAAAAAAAAAACGTCCTATGATGCATTTTTAAAGGATTAATATGACTACACTTCGCCTGGGTCTTGTTTAAAGGCTTTCAGGGTTTTTTAAATGTCTTTTCAATTGACTATCATATCAGTAAATGCATCAGAAAAAGTGTTTTATTTTATTATAAATTATTATTATTATAATTTTAAGTTTGTACATTTTCTCTTCATGGACTATAATTTAAAAAAAAAAGATCCGAGTTAAAATTAAACTTTCAAAAATGCCTTAAATGTTAAGATAAGATCAAAGACAAGTTACAGTAACTTTTTAGTTTTCCTTTTCCACACTTGACCACACACTGGTAAGCTTGGTCTGTGAAACTAAATATTTTTCCACGGCACAGTTTCAAATCATCATTTTTTCGAGGGGGGATGTTTGTGTTTATTCCATGTTTGATTTCATCGCGGTCAGGAAGTTTGAAGCACAAATAATCAAACTCTATCACGAGGCATCCGTCAGAGTCGAGAAGAGCACCACGGCCGGTGACTCCTGTCACAAAGTATGCTCAGAAAACGCCGTATGCGTGTACAAACGTGTCTCTGTGCAGACGTAGATACGTGGTCTGAGCAGACGAGTTGTTTTGGATGTGATGGAGGCGAACGTTTTCTCATCTGATGGTATCAGGCGACCGCTCTGCCGTCCACCCATTTCCTCCGCAGAGACAACAAAAGCTGACTTCTCTGCGTACTTTACATGAGATCATGGCTGCTTCAGATTTTATCTTATTGTACCTGAAGAATGCAGGACCTTCAAAGCTTTTAACCAACACACACATGATGAGTCTCAGAATGAATCTTCTCAAACCTTAAGCAGTCGTTTTGCATCGATCTTAACCTCTTCTTCACGTGTTCCTTCTACGTCGTCATGACCCCTGCGCCCCAAACGAAATACTGATCTCTTTGTCTGCATCGATCTGGGTCACATCGTGGCTGAAGGGCAGCGTCACACGCTCACCCCGGGCTCTCCAAGATGAACTTTTTTTTGGTCAGCAAAAAATAGTCCTTGCATCTGGGCGCATGACGCTCACACCGAGATAAAAAATCCCTTTTTGAAAATAAAATCCCACATGATACGGATTCCACACAAACTTGGAGAGTTTGGAGCTGGGGTCTCAGATTAGTGGGGTGATGTTCTGCAGTCCACCTTCCAAGTTTAGTACTTGTAGCAAAAGAGAGTGCTCTGCCACACAACACTAGCTGGATCCTAATGGACTGTGACAGCAGCTGCTTGGTTCATGGAGCAGATGCATCATCCAGATACTTGGACCCATTACCTCAGGACCTACTGTGTCTTTACTACTGTGTTGTCACTTAAAGGGCAACTAACGTTGATTCAAGTGCGTCTTAAATGGATGTCGGACTTTAAAATGATCTTAAGCTCCTCCCACTTAAAACACTTTGTTTTTCTGGAGATGAAATCTTGTTTAACATAACCCACACCCACACTGTTGTGACATGTCAAACATCAGGGTTTGCCACGACTCGTCATCAATCACGGAACTTCTAATATCCAAAGGACTCGAGGACTCGTTGTATAAACAAAGCGGGGTGTGATTACAGCTAAATAGGAATCTCTAATGAGTTTAAAAAGCAACTAATATTTCATTTAAATGCGTCTTAAATAGATGGTTCAAACATGGAAGTTTGTCACCGAGTGTCATCAATCCGGGATGTCTCCACCTACAAGGGTCTCGTTGTATAAACAAAGCGGGCGTGATTACAACTAGCTGGAGGAGTGAAGCCATTATTACGTCATAATGGACTCCCCTCTCGTAACCTCTCGTTTTCCCAGATTTACGACTAACTTTATAAAGTAATGAGTTCAAAACATGGTCATGATGAGGGACTTACTGCATCTTGGAGAGGAAGACTTCAACATTTGAAACATGTGAGTGAGTCAGTCATACCAAGTCTCAACGCCAGGTGATCCCACAACTTAATTGAGGATGAAAACTTGGGTGTGTTCTTACAGCCTGTAGCTCCATTCTGTGTTCTTTCTGACCAGCTCGAAGATGGAAGCTGCAAAAAAACCCAACTGTCCTTGTTAGAGCCATCTTATCTCAACATGCTTTGTGTTTTGAAATGTAATATGAGGAACTGACGCACGGGTGTTCCGCTCTCCAAAATAGTTTGTGACTGTCCCTTCCTTCTAAACGGCTTCCAAAACAAGTAAACAGATATTGGCTTCATCACTGTTGCCAAAACTCTGTACAATTTTTGACAAAATTGTTAAAAAAAAATTTTTTTTTTTTTTTTTTTAGTGACTTAATTGAATTCCCAGTTGACTGTAATAACCTCAACTTCTTGTGGGTCACGTTGCATATTATCACTAGCCAAAAGAAAGTACCGTCCATTGACGGGTCGTGACCGGTGTCGCTAATATATTCTACTTTTGCAGTTGGACCTGCTGGTGGTGGACGCTGCCAAGGAGAAGAGGGACATGGAGCAGAAACATTCCACCATTCAACAGAAGGTACTCCTGCTCCCTTGAGACCCGCGAACATGTCGAGTGTATTACAAGTCAAACAAGACCGGATCAGTGTCCGGGGCCTGGTTTCATTACAAAGTAATCCAGCAGAGCTCAGGGGGGATCGAGTCGGTGACCTCGGTCTCTGAGCGTGGCCGCACAAGCCTGAGGGAACATGGCGGTGGTTACCACCTGATCAACCTTTAGAGGGGGCTTTAAAACCGGATCAAAGATCAATCTTGGATGAGAAAAACTTTATTTTTTTGCAAGAGTCCTGCAGGTGTAAGTAAATCCAGGAGGAATGATGTCAGAGTCCATCTATTATTGACCGAAACAAGCTCGGATTCCAGCGGAAGTTCTTGTAACTTCCAGTCGACTCCTCTTCTTAACACTGTTCATCCAACAATTACATTTCTTAAGTGTCTGGTTAATAACTATTGTCAGGAGCCATTGACACTAAAATGATTGAAAAATATCCTTAATAAACGCTGAGAACCTTAAAGAAAAATAATTATCTTTTTTTTTAAAAACTTATTAATTTTGATGGACAAGAAGTACTTGGTTCTCTTCAGCATATCTCAAAACTCTGTTGATCAGATTTCGAACGCTATACTTCCAGCCTGGCGTGAGCAGCTCTGTTGTCAATTTGTAATTAAGTGTGACTCGTGATAACAGCTCGACCTCCACGAGAGTCCACACTTAACTCTCTGTTTCCACGTCCTCTGGGGCAGCAAAGTCGCCCCAATGTAAACAAATGGTTGGGAGGCAACATGTATTTCCAACTGTATTTAAAAGTCTCTTCACTGAATTAAAGAGTTGTAAACATATATGGTGCATTTAAACGTGTAGGACAAATGAATGTTTAAGGAAAAACTAAGCTTTAAAATGTAATTAAACTAATATATGAATAGCACAATTATACGAGTGATGAAGTCTTCTTTGGTCTGTGTTGACACTTCTTCATCTTCCTTCTTCCTTTATCTGCCTAACAAACCTTCTCTCTCTTCTGTTCTTCCTCTGACGTCAGGCTGCTCTGCAGGTAAGCTGTCGTTCTTCCTCTCATTCTTCTTCCTCATCATCTTAAATTAAAGTGAGTTGGATCCTCCCTGCATTATTCATGGTGTCGCGGTCACGGAGCGTGACGTGTCGGAGGAGAGGTTTGGTTTACATGCTCACAAACTTCTCTCTAATCCTGAAGTTTACGACACTTAAAATATCAATTGTGCGTCGCCGTGGTGACGAAGGAGATAGACGAGAGGAGGAGCTGGTGACGAGCGTCTCCGAGCTCACGTGACCCGAACGCGTAATGTTTTGCTCGTCGCTCCGACGATGTCATTGAGATGATTCCAGCTCCTCCGTGCACTGCTCTCACGTGCACGTCCTGCTGCGCTAACCATAGCCGGATATGAAGATTTTCAGTCGCTTTCACTACGTCTGGTACCTGGTGAGGCGTTTCATCTCTTGTGTCAAAAACACTTTTTCTTTTTTTTTTTGCTCTCTTGCCCGTGTGTGTGCTGTCGTAGGACGCGACGGAGCGCGAGGCTTTACCCGACTTCCGCAACTTTTGTGCGTGGAGGTCGACCTCCGTACGTACAGACGCTGCATTGATTTCCGTTTGACTTTCCAGTTGATCCTCCCGTCCCCCCCCCCCATGTCCCCCCACTGTGGGGCCCCTCCTGCACTGCAGTGTTGTGTTGTTCTGCACTTTTGTTTGTGTGTTTGGATTGTGCAGCATGATTTATTGTTTGATTTTATATGTATTTATATGTGAGTGACATAGTCTTTGTTTCGGCTTTTGTGCTGGTGTGCATCAATGACGGCTTAAAAAAACAAAACATACATACATTCATTATATTTATTTAAATGGAAACTATTGTAGATTTAAGTGTCTTAAATAGATGTTGGACTCTATTGTATCATCAGTGTCTCTCTTTTCATTTAAATATTTATGGTTTTAAGCCCTGACCACTAAAAAACACTTTTTCTGGCGATTAAAACTTGTTTACCATAACCGTTGATTGGTCAATCATGGAGGTTTGTCTCCGCATGTCATCAATCCAGGAAGTGTCCACCTCCAAGGGACTCGTTGTATAAACAAAGCGGGGCGTGATTACAGCTGGCTGGAGGAGGAGTGAAGCCATTATTACGTTATTATTGACTTCGCTCTCGTAACCTCTTGTTTGCCCAGATTTCATACGGGAAAGAACTTTAAAAAGTAATAAGATGGGAGTCAGGAGAGTTGGAGTTTCACATAAGTTGCAATTTCAAAAAATTGTGATGACGGAATATTTAGTCATTTTATGTGGTTGATTGAAAATCATAGTAGATTAATGCTCATGTTGATATTGCGGACTATAAAGATGTCAATGGAGACGATACATGTCAACAACTAGACTGAAGACTTTGGCCCCTTGTCTGTTGAGTTTGACTCCCGTGATCCAGAGGATCACAAATGCACATCAAAACCACAGGGTGGAGCTATTAACATTTTTGACTTGATAAAGTGGTTCGTGCTGCAGCGTAACTGCAAGAGGTTGCGGGTTGAAATTCTTTACTGGAAACCTTTCCAGCGTGTCCCTGTTTTCACTAAAAGGTAACGGTTGTCTGCAAAGGGTAAATTCAGCACCGGGTTCATCATTTTGTTGGTGGTGTTGTGTTGTAGGATATTTAAAGACCACCTGACACGGTGACAGACTCGCAGCAGGATTTACTCAGGTGCTAAAAATAAACGGATTAATCCTCGTGGTTCAGTGTGTGATGTGTGTAGATGACGTGCGGTGCATGAACTCTGACCGGATCACACCGGTCAACAAAAGTGTGTCGGGGGGGGGGGGGGAAAACAACGTGCATTTCATCAAGAACTGACTTTAGATGTTGTCGTAGCATCATCTTCATTTGCTCTGTATCTGTATCCAGGACTTCTCCAACGATGACACCAAGCTGGAGTACAACGTGGACGCGGACAATGGGATCGCCATGGAGGGTTACCTGTTCAAGAGAGCCAGCAACGCCTTCAAGACGTGGAACAGGTGAGACCTGGAGAACTTTGACACTCAATATCCGCTGATGAGTTTCACTCAATCACAGAAATGAAATTCTTAAAAAGATGTCAAGAAAGATGATCATTTATTTTTCTTTATCATGTTCATGGAGTAAACTATCCTTCCTTTTCCCTCCTTTTCTTTATTTGTGTTGAAAAATGTCCATCGTTTTGTAAAATCAAAGATTTTCACTTAGCATTTGTATCAAACTTGATTTGCACAATTAAATCCTGGATTCCGTTGGATCCTTAACCCTTGTGTTATCTTAGGGTCAAGGTGACCTGGAGGGCTGAAAACAAATGTGTTTAATGTATCCATTGTGTTGTCTCTGGGTAAACACATTTGTTTTCAGACCTGCGGGTCACCTTGACCCTGAGATAACACAAGGGTAAAAACATATTTAAAGGCATGGTGTTCTTGAATCTTAATTGTGTCGTTTAAGACATTTTAATGCCAAATTCAATTTTATGTTCATTTCATATACATCCATATATATATTATTTACTGTATATCAGTACGCCCAAGTTTTTTATGGACCCAAAAAAGTCACAACTTTTAGACGAGAAAAACAAGTCTTATTTTAAAATAAACATTTGGGGTTAAAATGTCCCTAAACATATGTAATTAATGTCTTTCATTTTATTGTCGAGTTGGTTCGTAGGAGAAGTCCTAGTCTTAAAAGTCCTGATTATTAAACTGTCCTTAAGCTGTAGGGACCTTATTAATGATTAATATGAACTTCTTAAACAAAAATGTGTCTTTATATCGATGTTTTTCTTTGATTAAGACATTTAATTTAAAAATAAATGTCCTGCGAAAGCTTAAACTATTTCCTCCATAAAACTCTTCAGTAAAACCATCATTTATTCAACCTTGTTTTCACACCAGACTTCTTTAAAGGTTAAAAAAAATAAGCACTAAATTTCCAGATCGAAGCATAAAAGTGTGACTTCCTCTACAGGCTGAAATATATTCCAGTGGTTCAAAGTGTCTCATCTGATTGCAGGCGCTGGTTCTCCATCCAAAACAACCAGCTGGTTTACCAGAAGAAGTTCAAGGTAGGTCGACTGTAAAGCTAAAGATTTATCATGAGAGGGATAAAAACTGGTTTCTGATCCAAACGTGTGCTTCTCCAGGACAACCCCACCGTGGTGGTGGAGGATCTGAGGTTGTGCACGGTCAAGCACTGCGAGGACATCGAGCGGCGCTTCTGTTTCGAGGTGGTGTCGCCCACCAAGTGAGTTGAACACACATGGAGAGGAACCGATCGTCCGCCCACCGTTCTTTAGAAAAGCTCGGCTCACTCCCACTCGCGCCTGATGAAACCTTCTCCGTCGACAGGAGCTGCATGATGCAAGCCGACTCCGAGAAGCTGCGACAGGCCTGGATCAAGGCCGTCCAGAACAGCATCGCCACCGCCTTCCGGGACAAGGGGGACGACGGCGAGGTAAGAGATTCTGAGCCACGGCTCGGCAAAAACGTGGGTCTAAATAACACGTTTTTCCTGCAGAAGCTGGACAGGAAGTCCTCCACCTCCACCGGGAGTCTGGACTCGGGTGGGGAGCCCAAAGAGAAGGTCCTGAAGGGAGAGAGCGCCCTGCAAAAGGTCCTGGCCATCCCGGGGAACTCCTGCTGCTGCGACTGTGGACAACCGGATCCAAGATGGGCCAGCATTAACCTGGGCATCACCCTCTGTATACAGTGCTCCGGCATACACAGGTGAAGTCCTGCTCAGGTCAAGTGTGGCCCTTTTTGGAGCCTCATCCTTAAAGAACTCATGTTAAAGTCAACTAATGACTAATGGCACCTTTCATGTTTCAAATGTTGAAGTCTTCCTCTCCAAGATGCAGTAAGTCTCTCATCATGACCATGTTTTCAACTTATTACTTTATAAAGTTCTCCCCCGTCTGAAATCTGGGCGAACGAGAGGTTACGAGAGCGGAGTCCATTATGACGTAATAATGGCTTCACTCCTCCTCCAGCCAGCTGTAATCACACCCGCTTTGTTTATACAACAAGTCCCTTGGAGGTGGAGACTTCCAGGATTGATGACACGCAGTGACAAACCTCCATGTTTGACCAATCTATTTAAGTGGCACTTAAATCAAATATTAGTTGCTTTGTAAACTCGTTAGAGATTCATGTTTTATATTTTTGCAATGACTCATCAATATTTCTCTTCTTGAATATTATAGTTCAAATATGAAGTTGTGTGTTTTAGGTTAAAGTTTTTTAGATTCTTATTTCACCATAATTACAATCAAGTGTTTTTTTTTAAGTCTCCAGAAGAGGGCGCTGCTGTGTTACAACAGGACATGTCAAAAGATTGTCACAGATGGAAGAAATTTGATTTTACCCAAAATAATTCTGAGAATCTGACTCTGTTTTAATATTAATCTAAGGAACTTTTTTTGTTAATTCTCAGTGAATCCTTCATGTATTCATTGATCTCCTCCTGTGAGGTCATTGTCATGTCCTTCAACGTCCTTCATCTTTTGCTTCCTCTGCAGGAGTCTGGGAGTTCATTTCTCCAAGGTCAGATCTTTGACCTTGGACACCTGGGAGCCTGAACTCCTCAAGGTGAGCGAAGGAAAGCGATCGTACGAGGATATGTTCTCATCACGACTCTCCACAGCTCATGTGTGAACTGGGGAACGGGGTCGTCAACCAGATCTACGAGGCCCGGAGAGAGGAGCTGGGGTCCAGGAAGCCTCAGTCGGGAGACCCCAGGTGACGTCACGACTCGGAGCCCCAGACGGAAGGTTCTTGTACTGACTGGAGGTTCTGTTCCCCAGACACGAGGTGGAGTCCTACATCAAAGCCAAGTACGTGGACCGACGCTTCGTGCGGCGGCCGTCGGACGAGGAGCTCCGGACCAAAGTGGTCTCCCTCACCAAGCAGGAGAAGAGGCTCAGCAGCAGCTCGGACCACATGCCCCCCCGACCGCCTCCGCCCACCCCCAAACTCAGACCCGGGTCCAACTCGTCCGGACAATCCGGTCAGTCTCCTTTTTTTCTCGTTTTGAGAGTTCTGAGCTTGAAGCTTCCTCCCGTCTCTGAGCCTCCCATCCTCTCTCTGGCTTCTGACTAACCCTGCTTCCATCGCCTCTCTTGACCCCCCTCTGACCCCCGCCCGACCCCCCACACTCGTCTCCTCCCCCCCCCCCCCCCCCCCCCCTGCGTAGCTGCTGCCGGCGGCTCGGAAAAGCGCCGCGACTCTCTCTTCTGTGCCGACGAGCTTGACTCGCTCTTCTCCTACTTTGACAACTCCTCCAAACTCAGGAGCAGTAAGTACTGTTTCAGCAGCTTCTCGTGCCCTGCTCTCCATCCCTCCTGCACCTCCTCCTCCTCCTCCTCCTCACCTCCGTCGCTCCTCACACGCTTTGTCTTTTTCTTTTCGCCGCTACTGATGCTATGACTCAGGGGGGAGATGAAAGTAACATCCGACAAAAACCCGAAGTTCTCCATTTTTTTGAAAGTGGATTTTCTTTGTCCCTTCAGAGAAAAGTGCCGACAGCGGCATCCAGAACAGCGCCGATGGAAGCCGGGAGATGCTGGTCGTCCCCGCCGTCATCGTTGCCACCGACAACCCGCCCAACGCCGCCGACAACCCGCCCGACGACGCCGCCGCCGCCGCCGAGGTGCCGCCCATGCCGATGCCGTCCTCGCTGCCTCCTCCGTCCCCCTGCAAGGAGCTGGTCTTCTACGAGCCCAAGGAGTACAGTCAGGGTCTGCAGCTCTACTGGGCCTCGTGCGCCCGCAGCCTGCCCGACATGTCCGAGGCCCTGGCCCACGGCGCCGAGGTCAACTGGGTCAACACGGACGACGAGAAGCGGACGCCGCTCATCATGGCGGTCCAGGGGGTGAGTCCAAGACTCCCTTTTTGTCCGGAGATCTCGGAGTAAGAACTCCTCGTCCTTCAGGGGTCTCTGGTCGCCTGCGAGTTCCTGCTGCAGAACGCGGCCAACGTGAACCAGCAGGACGCTCAGGGTCGAGGCCCGCTGCACCACGCCACCATGCTGGGACACACAGGGTCGGTACCGCCTCCCTCTCACCTCACCTGACCCCCCACCAGCCTCCTAACTCCTCCCGTCTTTATTTCAGGCAAGTGTGTTTGTTCCTGAAGCGAGGAGCCAATCAGAACGCGGCGGACATCGACGAGAAGACGCCTCTGTCCATCGCGGTGGACGCCGCCAACGCCGACATCGTCACGCTGTGAGTTTTTTTAAAAATAAATAAATTTGAAAAACGTCATGTTTGAAGACGATTATGATGATAAAGAAACACTCGCTGTGGTGATGAGAAAAAAAAATCAACGTGTTGTTCTCCAAACGGCCACTAGATGGAGCGCCTGCTTCATCTTCTTCTCATTGACTTTTAGAATCAGTGAATAAAGTCTTTCGTTTAAAGTGTATTTATGAGGTCAAAGATCAAGTAGAAACTAACGATTTAATTAACTTTACGTGTTTCCTCTGTGTGCACAGGCTGCGACTGGCCAAGATGAACGAGGAGATGCGGGAGGCCGAGGG
Organism: Callionymus lyra; assembly: GCF_982586985.1. Classification (NCBI taxonomy): domain Eukaryota; kingdom Metazoa; phylum Chordata; class Actinopteri; order Syngnathiformes; family Callionymidae; genus Callionymus; species Callionymus lyra. The sequence goes on from NC_141819.1 coordinate 12,718,423, forward strand.
TCCGTACAGCCAGTCAGGTCAATACAGCAGCAACAGTCCCACAGAGATGCAGTACAGGAAGTGCATGCAGGAGTTCATCAGCCTGCAGCTCGATGAAACCTAAGGGTTCTGGTCTCATGATGATGATGATGATGGGGGGGTGCAGTGGGGGGGGTGCAGTGGGCCACCAACTCTTGTCGTCAATCAACATCGTTTCATCCCAAACCTTCCCTTTAAACCCGGAGAGTCGTGAGCGGCTGGTTTGAAGCGACACTGTGATGCGTTCAAGTCACTTGAAAAAAAAGACTGTACATTTTCAATCTGACCTCAGGTCAGTGTCGCGTCGAACCAGCACATTCCTCCGTCCCAGTCTTACTGCGAGAGTATTTTATAGAGTCCGGTGGCACCGATGCAGAGATTTTATTTTGAAATCCCAGTGTCCACTTCCTGTCGCGACACAAAAGGGCCTTTTTTTTCTGTGGTCGTCTCTCGAGGAGCAGGAAGTGCAATAACGAGTGGAGGCCGCGTGCACGCCACCGGTCGGCAGTGGTCAGTACCCGATCCAATCCTCGACTGCGTTGAATTTGATTTTTTTAAAGTGTCGTGTGGACGTGAACCTCAGTCTAGAGACGTTTAATCCTATTTAATAATATCTATATTTTTAACTGAAGCTCCTGTCAATCATCAGGAGTGGGAGGGACCTGCACAGGAAGTTGTCGGAGGATGAATGTCATTCGAGGGACGAGTGTCTTTTCTTTGTTTCCTGCCAGAGTTTGTGCCTTTCTTCTGTTTCTTCTGTTCTTTCTCTGAACTGCTCAACTGTACGTCTGTAAATACGAGCTGCACTTTAAACTCAATACAGTTGTTGAGACAAACTGACCTGGGATCTGGTCTCTTCTTTCTGAGTCTGTTTTCCTCCTTCCTCTCCAGCCACGTCTGAACTCTCACAGGTACGGCTGACTTTCTTCTTCCTGCTGCACCTGTTCACACCTGTGATCCGTGTTCACACCTGTGATCCGTGTTCACACCTGTGATCCGTGTTCACACCTGTGATCCGTGTTCACACCTGTGATCCGTGTTCACACCTGTGATCCGTGTTCACACCTGTGATCCGTGTTCACACCTGTGATCTTTGTTTCACTTTTAGTACCATGACTCTCAGCTTTAGTTCACTTAGATACCATGACTCATGACTTCACTTAGATACCATGACTCTGAGCTCTAGTTCATGTAGATACCATGACTCATGACTTCACTTGGGTACCATGACTCGGAATTTAGTTCACTTAAGATACCATGACTCATGACTTCACTTAGATACCATGACTCTGAGCTCTAGTTCACGTAGATACCATGACTCATGACTTCACTTGGGTACCATGACTCGGAATTTAGTTCACTTAAGATACCATGACTCATGACTTCACTTAGATACCATGACTCTGAGCTCTAGTTCACGTAGATACCATGACTCGGAATTTAGTTCACTTAGATACCATGACTCTGAGCTTTAGTTCACGTAGATACCATGACTCATGACTTCACTTGGGTACCATGGTTGGAGATTTAGTTCACTTGGATACCATGACTCTGAGCTCTAGTGCACTTAGATACCATGACTCATGACTTCACTTGGGTACCATGACTCTGAGCTTTAGTTCATGTAGATACCATGACTCATGACTTCACTTGGGTACCATGACTCTGAGGTTTAGTTCACTTAGATACCATGACTCTGAGCTTTAGTTCACGTAGATACCATGACTCATGACTTCACTTAGGTACCATGACTCTGAGGTTTAGTTCACGTAGATACCATGACTCTGAGCTTTAGTTCACGTAGATACTATGACTCATGACTTCACTTAGGTACCATGACTCGGAGCTTTAGTTCACTTAGATACCATGACTCTGAGCTTTAGTTCACGTAGATACTATGACTCAGGACTTCACGTAGATACCATGACTCATGACTCATGACTTCACTTAGGTACCATGACTCGGAGGTTTAGTTCACGTAGATACCATGACTCGGAGCTTTAGTTCACGTAGATACTATGACTCATGACTTCACTTGGGTACCATGACTCGGAGCTTTGGTTCACTTAGATACCATGACTCTGAGCTTTAGTTCACTTGGATCCCATGACTCATTGTATCTAAGTGAACCAAAGCTCTGGTTCAGATCCTGATGGAAATGAAAGTTCGGAGGTTTAGATAAACAAAAACACTTTTTAAACTCACACACAATAGAAATTCAACATATATTCATGTGTACACACACACACACACACACACACACATACACTAATAATGACCCCAAGCATAAAAAAAACATAATTAAAAACACATTTGTCCATTTTTATTATGACTTTGATTTTGAGAAAACGAACAGTAAAAAGATGGTGTCGCTCCACAAGGTCACAGAGGTTCGTCTGTGTTTGTATTTGAGTCTCAAACATGTTTCCACTCGTGCAGGAGACGAAACCTACCAGGACATTTTCCAGGACTTCACCCAGATGGCCTCCAACAACCCAGAGAAGCTGAACCGCTACCAGCAGTACGAGCAGCCGCGGCACTGACGCCGACTCATGGACTCGCAGCAGGAACGTCGGCGCTCCGGAGACGGGAGTTCGGGAGAGTGGAGCGAGGAGAGGAACCATCTCGGGATCTGGTTCTGAACTTTCTTAAATCATGGTTTTTATCGTTAGTTTTTAAATCCTTTTGTCGTGCGAGTGAATGTCGACTCGGATGTTGAGTCATTTCTTTAATGTTGTCACCGATGAGCAAAGCTCTGGTCCGTGTGCCTCACGCATGTCAGCCGTCCTCCGAACTGAAGCCATCTTTAGCAACTCAAACTCAAGTTGCTAACAACACATTAGCAACGTTAGCTCATACGTTTACACTCACTCAGTTTCAGAGGTGCTGATCCTCATCCCTGATCTACATTCAGAGTTATTCGTCATTTATCTTCAGTAAATAAATCCTATCGTCTCTATAAGCTGATGAAATCAAGTTTCATCCGCGCTACTTTGTTCATCTTCATGTTCTCGTGTGGACAGATGCATCATGGGATTCCAGCTCCAACATGAAGTCAGTGGTACTTGAAACGTTTGTAAATGCTGTTTTTATTCTGTCTGTAAACAAATGTTTCAAAAGTAAACATGTAAGAATCAACGACGCCTCGTGTCTTTATGTTCATTTGTACCTCACTTTGTTACACCAGTGTTCTGATGAAACCGTTATTATTTTCAGAGTCCACTAGATGGCAGTCTCTGCACTATTGTTTTGATCAACTGTTCTATAGAAACTTCATTTTTTTTTAAACTGATGGCACCACCTACTGACCTAAACATGACACTGTTTCATGAAGCTTCAGACTATCACTAGTGTATGAGGCCTCATGAAGCTAGTGAAGACTGTATCATGATGTAGTAGAACAACCACTAGATGGCACCCTCCTGATGGTGTTTTATGACACGAAGACACCGTTTCACGATACAATGTCTTCACCACACATCTGTATAGTGAGGCCTCGTCAACTCAGACGAGCTAAACCTGGTCCAGTGGAGATGGACCAGGACCAGGCTGGTTCAGGCTGGATCTGCTCCAGGACGGCTGCGGTCGACGCCCGTGGAGAGACCAAGAGCCTCAGCTGGAGACGTTCTCCTCCATTAAAGTTCCACGTCAAACAAATCCAGGGCGGCCGCTGCCACGGACCAGACGCTTCCCGGCAGCAACACTCCGGTTCCACTCCGGGGTCTTGGCAGACGGGTTCAACGCCAAACAGAGAGCGCCCCCTACTGACGGCTCAGAGCTCACCAGATTCTTCCAAAAAAACGCCACGTTAAACATGTGTCGAGGGAAACTGGGCCGAGTCTCCCTCGACCACAGCTGGAGCCACAGCTGGAGCCACATCTGTGCGGCAGCGAAGGTGGAAAAATGTGCCGGATCAGCGCCTCCAGAGGCGTGAAGACTCTATAGAAGAGTAAACAGAGCTCACCAGACGACACTTTTGATGGATCCTCGCTGTGAATCTAAACTTCCTGTTCAAACACACGCTCATGGCGACACGTGAAGCATCTTCTCAAACACTTGCTCACCTCGTCACGCTGCACCGGGTCGTCGCTCCTCGCCCGGAACCGTCGGGAACGCGGCCCGGTCTCTCCGGTGGGTCTGGATGTTTTGCTCTCCTGTCATCGACGCGGCGAGGCTTCGGTTGCGGCCACAGACGGTGACTCAGCTGCAGCTGGACCCGATGCTGGATTCGCGAGTTCGAAACCCCCTCTGGCCTTGTACGGAGGCTTCTGTTGTCGCTGGACTTCTGTCAGAAATAACTGGGGGTCAAAGTGAACGGGACACGAGACCGGCTGGTTTACATGGTTTATTGTCAGACAGGTTTATACAGGCGCAGGAGAAAAGAAATAAAACATGAAAAAAAGGATTTCTGCCGTCGTCAGCAGAAACACGTGGAGACCCTGGTTCTTGGAGAACCTGCAGACAAGAAAGACCATCAGTGACTCGGACTCTTCCTGGCATCGACAACATCCTGGGCCCGACGCCTGCGCAGCCTCATGCGTCTGCAGCGCCGCGCCCGTAAAAACGCCAACAGTGTCTGCGACGCCTAATTTGGTCAGCGTCACCTCGTCCGCACAGCGCGCTCGCGACTGTCGGACCCGCCTCTTGATTGGTGGGAGCGGGCACGGCTGTTTACATTCCGGGCCCGGCTGGCCTCGAGGGAGAACCCGACACCGAAGCCACTTTATAAACACCTTAATACTTCAAAGTTCTATAGTTTTCTTCTCGGTTTTAACGTGGATTCATGTTGAGATTTACACGTTGGACTCGCGTACCTTCACCTCGACGACGCTTCTACTCGTCGATGTACTCGAAGGGCTCCGGGGGTTCGGGCTCCTGCTCCTCCTCCTCGATTTTGGGGCCGTGTGCAGAGACGGGCTCGACCAGCTCCTCCTCTGCCTCGCTGGTGTCTCTCATGATGATGATGCCGCCGGTGTGGAGCTGTGGACCACAACCGCACGTCAACAAGGAAGTGAAGATCTATCCTCAGATTGATCCACATATATGTTTTCATTTAAGGGTTCAATTATATATATCCTCATTTTATGCATCATTCTATTTCTTGTATTTCAAATGTTGAAGGCTCTGAGCATCTTGGCCTCAACTTTGTGTGAACCTTTCTATACGTTTCTTGTACAATTGACAGAGGCCTCGTTGTTACAGTGAGTTTCAAACTGTGAAAGATAAGATGTATATATAAGAGGATACAGTCATGAGGACATCCATGACCCAGAAGTTATGGCCTACAGACGTGACTTAGTTAATCTGAAGATTCATTATTAATAAATTGACTGTTTTAATTCTAGATGTTACTCTTCCTTGAATCAAACGAATGCGCAGAACCCAGACAGGAAAGAGGATTGAGTTCACTTCAGGATGTAGGAAAATATCGATACGCGTAAAATCGCAATACTTCTTTTTCACAATACTATTTTGATATTAACAGCACTGATCGATACATATTTTTAATTTCCTCTTTTTCCATTATTAACCTGGATTTTTGAACATTAAAATATCCAGTGTTTGTTCATTTTTGTGTTGCAATAAAACTTGCGGCCTCTAGATGGCAGCAGTCCTAACATCCTTCGCAGATAAACGATGAAATCCTGCGTGTTCCAGACACTGTTGAACATTTTGTCAGCAACAGTTAAATCCGAAACCTGCAGAACAAGAAGAAGCTGCTCTTCCGTCGTCACATTATTTACTGTCGACATTTACAAGCTGGTCTGGTTTCCACTCGAACAGACTCTGGACCTGCAGGAGAAACTCTCGGATACGTTAAACGAGACGTACCGGTTTGAACGGCTGGTAACGGCAGGTCTCGGGCATGTTGAGCACTTTGAGCTGAGCTGGCATCACTCGCGCCGGGTTCTCCAGCAGCTGGAAGTTCGGCTCCGCCTCCTTCTTCTTCTCTTTCTCCTTCTCTTCGTCCTTCTTGTCCTTTTCTTTCTCCTTCTCCTTCTCCTTTTCTTTCTCCTTCTCCTTTTCTTTCTCCTTCTCCTTCTCCTTCTCACCCTCTTGGACTTCCTGCAAGAGAACCGAGCAAAGATTTCTCTCGTTACCGGCCCGGGATCACTGACTTGAAATTGTGAAAAAAGAAAATTCACTCACCACTTCCATCTTTTCTTCCTCCTTCTCCTTCTTTTCCTTCTCCTTCTTCTTGGCCTTGGCGGTGATGGAGAGGACGGCGGTGGACACCTTCTCCTTCTCCTTCTCCTTGGGGACCTCCAGGGCTGGAGGGTAGGCGAAGGTGGACGGCTTACAGTTGGAGCGGTACTGCACCTTGGGCATCTGAGACGACAACGTTGGGGTTCAAACACTGAAAGTTACAAAGTTCCTCCTTTCGCCATCGCGTCGACAAAAGAACTAGCATGAGGGTCATCAAAATTAACTGTATCATGATACAGCGTCTGATTCTAAAGCAGAGAGCACCATCTAGTGGTCTTTCTAAATAAATACACTGTATCATGAGGCGGAGTCTTCACTACACAGTTGTTTCATGAAGCCTCATTACGACCTCTGGTTTAATTTGAATGGAAACAAATTTGTTATTATTATGATAAGCTTGACTTTAGTTTCTCAAATTTACAATTTTTAAACTGCGATGTTGAATTTTTAATCATTTGAATCATTTTTGTAAACATCCTATATATAGAAAATAACATCTTGGAAAAAAACCCTCTTAATTCAAGAAGCAACTTATTGTAAAATAAAAACAATCAATGCCCGAGTTTTGTATAAACTACCAACATTAATAGATAAATGTCTAATCAATGTTTTAAAAAGACATTTTTTGTGTCAACATCAGTTGTATTTATGCTCTTTATTTGTTTATTAAAAGACTATCAATCGCACACTTTTATATTCTTTGTTGAATTTGTTGCTATTCAATCGTGATTAAACTAATTTAATCCACACGAACCCTCAAATAAATCAGATTTTAAAACAGCATCATGATCTCAATGTAACAATAACACATTATCAACATGATTAAATTAACATTTTCTTTTTCTCCCCAGTTCTCAATGTAGTGTATATTGAATGAGTAAAGAGCAAATGTAGGACATTTGTAGAGCCAGAGATGATCTTAGGGGTCGTCTTCAAACCTGATCTACGATTCTCTTCAGCCATGAATCAAATGAAAACAATGGCAGGAAAACATCAACTAAACGGCTTCCATCGTTGTGACTGGTGTCGACCTTTTCTTCTAAACCTCGTCTGGAGGAGCAGCGGCGAAACGATGCGTTCACTTGCGGACGGTTATAAATACTGAAACAAAGGGATGGATGTCCTTTACGAAAGGCGTGCGATGACAGTGCGATGATGGGTGCGAGCTGCTAAACAGGTGCTGAACAAAGTTGATAATCCAGGAGGCCCCGTGACGGACATCTGTCGATGTATCCCGATAATTGAACAGAAATACATCTGCAGGGTCATGTGAGCAGCAGAGAAGTGTTGATACCGTCTAAGATTTCTGTGGCATCAGTCAGCGAGTGGCAAGGGACCAAAGCAAACCCACGGTGAGCTCATCCACGTCACAGATAAGACTCGGGATTTGTGTGGAAACTTGCAAATGAAGAGTCCAATTTTTCCACCAGAGAGCTGTGACACCAGGTAACTGTGGCAGCAGTTTTGTAAACCAGTGGTGCGCCCAACCCAGGTTTTCCAAATTCTCCTCTCATTTTCTGGACCAGTTACAAACACAGACTCGTATATTTTCCAGTTGCTACGCAGCAATGTATGCTGGGAAAAACTGAAGAAAGGTCGAGCTCACGTATTATTGGACGACACATAAAGTCCAGATTTATGTCTAAATTACAAAATACACAAAATCGACATCTGTACCTTGAGGTCCTTGTTGAGGCAGATGATAGCCGTGGGTGTGAAGGCCAGGGACAGGAAGTGGGAGAGAGGGAACCAGAACCAGAACTGGGTGAAGACGAGCAGGCCCACCACTGATGGCATGTGAGTGTGACCCGTCCTGGACTGCAGAGAGATGGTCACATTGCGACCACCTGGACAGAGGGATTCAAAATATCATGAAACATGAAGCATGAAAATAATGACACGTTCAGCATAATCAGCTTATCAAGCCTTTAGTGTCGATGAAAAATGGTGTGAAGACCACCGGCTTTGGTGGTCTGTTGAGGCTTAAAGTCTAAATAGGTGAATATTTTCACCTGCTCATCAAGGCAGGTCTAGGTTATATGTAGCGTGTTGTTTAATGATAAATCTATTCAATGTTTTTTACCATCATTTTGATTTATTGAATTTTAGAGGAAAACAACTGTATAGCTAATGAAAGGAAATGTAAACTCTTGTCTCAAAAAAACCCCAATAAAATACATGTTATTTGCTGAAACTAAAGTACAGAAAAAAGTGATCAAATCCATCTAGTGACTAGATTCTAGTCAATAACAAGGAAAAGAAAACGGAGAACATTCAGGGCTGCATTGAATTGTCTAAATATAAGCATGTGACGTTAACATAGTGCATATAAAAAAAAAAAAACGTATTGCATTTCATACTCAGCTTGAGCAATGCTCTGGTCAGGCTGACACGGAAAATGCCATTTAACATGCCAGGCTACTCTAAACCAGGGTTCAAGGCCAGAACGGATCCATGTAAATCTACCTAAATGTGTATAAAAACTTGGAAGCGCTCTGGAACTGTGGTGGAAAAAGAATGAACACTGAACAAGACAAGTTAACATCGTGACGAGGAGGAGCTGTAGAAAACTGTCTTCATGAAAAATGATACTCGTGGTCAGAGATTATCACGCAGCGTCGTCTGGATGTTATGCTAGAAACGATTGCATTGTTACGGTGTCTGAGTAAATTAATGTTCCATGTTTTATCTGGTTTCAATGACACACAGAGGACGTACAAGCCAGAGCAAAAATGTGGACTTAAAAGCCACATGTGTAAGAATTGTGTGTGTGATTGTCTGGAAAAGGTTGTATAGCTGGGACCCCACACACACCCAAACACTGGATACTTACCCAAACAAACACCCACTAATAAACAAACAGTATCAGGTCAACAGTAATCACCGCTGGGACACCATCAGGCCATGTGGCAGAGAGATGTGATCCAAGCACGGAGCAGCCGACGCTAATGTACTTTAGCAGGATTAGCTCCGAGAGGCTCTGAGTATTTGGTGGTTCTGACCAACGTTGCTTAAAAGTCTCATACACACCAAACACATTTGTTTCCATTCAAATTAAAATGTTTTTTAAAGTGTCTTAAATAGATGTTGACTCTATTGTATCATCAGTGTCTGTTTGTACAAAACTCTCTTTTCCCTTGAAATATTGACATTAGAAAATGACCTTAAGCCCCGCCCACTATTACTTCATAATGGACTCTGTTCTCGTAACCTCTTGTTCGCCCAGATTTCAGACGGGTGAGAACTTCAAAACATGGGTCATAATTCAGGTTAGAATAGCCAAAGAACTCACCAGCATCCAGGATTCCCTGGGCAAGAATGGCACCAAACTTGGCCATCACGTCGTCATGCTTGTCGTTGATGACCTTCGAGTACAACTGCCTGAACTGGTTAACCTGAAAGAGCAACATTTTATTTTTTTTAATCACGGTTCTGTTAGGGTGCTTTCCAAAAGGGATGGTCATGACATCTTATCCTAAATTAGTCTAAACAACAAGAAGCAGAGACAACACAGAATACCCGTCAGTACATTTTGGCACGTTTACAGACTTTTACAGTAAAAGCGTGTTAAGAACATTAGCTCAAGACATAACAGAAATAGTAAAGACCAGGATGTGAAATAAACAGTCCTGGATGTTCCAGAGTCTCTTGCACAACCTTGCATACCATCTTAAGCTGCTCTGCAAAAGTGGAGTTTGTGAAAATGTGTCTGGCATTTCTTAATCTAAGACTAACTACAGGCTTCTACTTAAGCCCGTGTGTGGAGACCAGGCCTCCACGACTCGAGGAACACCAAAGTACTTTCTGCTTCTAGCAAAGCTTTCACATTCCAGTCGACACAATATCTTCAAGCAAAGAATTGCTTGAAACGTATTAAATCAGATTGTACGAACCTTAGGGCAGGTGACCTCAGTTTGCTGGATCATGATCAGAGCGGAGGAGATGAGGGCGCCCTGTCTCACATAGTTCACCGGGTCATTGGTCATTGGTTCCAACAGGTTGATGGCTTCCTGCAGTACAAAGAAATATATTGCATGTCAATGTTACATTTAAGGAGATACAAGCATTCAATTGATTTTGTCAAACATTATAACCTACAGTAAATTGACAAACACATTTGATGTGGACAATAGCTTTTATGTAATTTTGATGTTGTTTTCACCATTACAATAATTTATCACAAGTTTTTTACTAAACTTAGTTTATTTTTTTTAACAGATGATCCATTGTGACGGACACAAATCCTTTCAAATGTCCAACAGACCTCATCATTGTCACAGGATGTCTGTGTTCAGAACAAATAATTATCAGAGGAAACCAGAGCACACAAATGAATGTGATTAGTACCACTCATATCTAGTTGCCTATGACGACTCGCCAAGTATTGGACTGTCAGAGATCTTTCGTTTCCTTCGTGGATTGATGGGTGATCACTTATTTATCTCTTCTGCTTCCTCTGCTCTCTGAAGAGCAACAGGAGCTTCACTGGAGGCTGAAAATCTGGCCGATGACTAAAATAAACATTTCACTTTTGGAAATGTATAACAACAACAAACGGTATCTGTTAACCTGAACAAAGCCAGCACCACCCAGCATATCCTGTTTCGGAGTTTAAAGGGTTAATTTTTTTACTGCCAGGACAGCAGTGGAATATATGGACCTGTCTGGCTCACAACTGTTAGCATAGTTTAAAATGTAGCCTTCCTCACTCCGAGGTTTATTCTTTTCTTTGTTATTAAACATTGCTGGTAGGTCTCATCAAGAGGTCGACTGGAATAATCCCACCTACGAGGATATTTCACCAACTCAGTCGATTAATGTTCAAAAGCTGGACTGATTTTTACAAGACAAGCGGGTGATGCTCATCACAGTTAGGGGTCAGCGCCTTAATACACATCAGACAAAGGAGTTAGACACATGACCATTCTTTTAATTGACCCTCATATCCAAGAGAGATGATGGTTGCAATTTTGGAAAATTCTATCAAAAGTAATTTTGCTCATCAAAACAGCAGCACTTTCTTTCTTCTCATGCTCCAATAAAAGAAACAGAAATGACAGTTACTTTATAGATGAGAAAAGGGGAATTTACAAAATAAATGTGATAAGAAAGCAGCTCCTCAGGACACCAATGCATCCACTTATCTGTACATTGATGAAGCACAAAATTACCCAGGAGGCACGAAACTAGATAAAGTGTAGCAGTGGGAAAAAACATATTCACATAATTAATTAGATCTTACTTCTTCTAACTTTTTTTTTTTTTTTTAATTCTTAGATAAGCAACGCTTTCCATTTTCATTGCAGTGAGAGATGAGAGCTCATAACACCTTTAACAGTCATGATTGACCGTGCTTGTAACAACCCAGGTTACAGGTCGGGGAAATAAAATAGCATGACAAACATTGCTTATCTTATTAAAGGACACAACATGAAGATTCATGAGACGGAGGTAAGGAAACATCATAACAGTGTCATTCATAAAATGCTGCCTGTTATGAAACACACAAACCCAGAAGACAAATACAACCCTACTATTGAAAATGTAGTTGTAGTCACTGCCTTTATAACACCTTGATTGTCCTTCTCTTCCAGTTTGAGATATAGTGTCCTGGCATAATTGGGTTTAAATGATTATTATGTGTAAGTAAGTAAGTAATGGTTATTTCTGAAGCGCCTTTCTAGACCAGGGTCACAAATCGCTTTAACAATTCCTTGTGGAGGAAGTCAATGAATCACTATATTCATTTCATTTTTAAATATAAACTAATTTAAATGATTAGTTATACAACAGCATACACTTCATTTCTGTTTAAAAAACTCTTTAAAGAATCCCAAAACATCAGCAGAAGTTAACTGGCCAGTTAATTACGATAACCTGACCAGAATTGAACATCGTCAGGCGGAGGACTCACCTTGTTGCCTGTCCCAGCACAACAGATTCCCAGAGCCATTGCAGCACCGCAGCGCACATGAGGATTGTAGCTCTCCGACAACAAGGAAACCACACTGGGACATTGGTCAGGAGTCCTGTAAAGACGGGGAAAGACAACTTTTTTTAACGGGATATACAAAAGAATTTACGAGGAAGGACATTTCTTTGTTTTGATGTTTTGACTTTAGGCAGGCACATGGAAAGGATTGAAAAGTCTCTGCTCAGGATTTGTTTCCAACTATGAAGAGTGATTGCTGCAAATGAGGAAAACGTAAACTTACAAGACCCCAAATCATCATAAACTGCTTAAACCCTTCAGCTTGGAAGGCAAACGCCCGTTAGAATCAAATTTCAACAAGTACAGCTTTTGGCAAGTCATCCCTTCACAGAATCAGTTTCATCAAGTAAAGCTGCCTTAGTGTCATTTGCATTTAAAAATGTTGGAGTGGTAATGAGAAGCAAGAGATAAAACGACGCTCCAAAGGTGAAAAAAAGTTTTTCCCCCTACAGTTGTTCTCCAAGTTTGATCTATCCTATGATAGTCAGTTTAAAAGAAAAGCTTGCATTAGGTTGTTGAATTGTATATTGTTGTATTGAAGGATAAAGTTGTATAAAAGTCAAACTAAAATAAACATAACTCAAGAATGAACAGTGGTAACATTGGAGAAGTCTCCGGGGTCTTTTTAAAGTTTAACTTTACACAGAGTCTCTGTAGCCGTTAATGGAATTGGAAGCTCAGCATTTAGAATCCACAAATGACTTCATCACTCGATCCCCTTCCATAGCTCAGGAGTTCTATTCTTGTCTGGCGATCAACTTCCTTGTCGTCCCACACATGCATTCAAACTTAACAATAGATTTAACCAGTCTTATGGTTAAATAAGGTAACTTAAGTCAATTATTTTCAACTCTTTCAGCAGGAGGACAAACATAGCAGCCTTTATCCCTGCTCATTAAACGCAGCCGAATCATAAACAAGTGAGCCAAGGGGACTTAAATATTTGACTGCAATTAAACGGAAAACTATAAACATTGAATTAAAAAGGAAATATGGATTTTAAAATTAATATTGGCAATAAATACCAGTGTGTTTAATCCCCAATAAAGAATAGGAACTTGGAAAAACACATTTGGTTCATTTTAAGCACAGGAAAGCATTGAGTAAAGACCAAATAATTTTACAGTGTTGCATTAGTATGTCATTTTCTAATAGATGTATCCAGCTAAATGTGATGAATCTTAAATCGATCTCAAAATTCTACGGGTCAAAAAAAGTTCATTACCAGTAATAATAATTAAAACATTCATTTTATTTAAAGCAGAGGCGACTCATAGTGCTCAGGGTTACACTTGCTTACTATCCACACACTTGTCAAAACATAACAGGGAGCTGGTCAGTGTTCTAAGCTTCCAGTCATGCAGTGTGGGGTCTGTATATCCATCTAAATGGACCATTAATGGAATAAAAAGGAAACCAAATAAAACATTTTTGTACTCAGGGGGGATTGAGGAAAAAAAAAAGGTCGCAATTTCGGCCAAAAACATCTTTCAATGCATATCAGTTAAAGACAAATCTGTCAATATTTTAACACGATTACGTAATTGAACTACTTTGAAAAACAAAAAGTTGGTACGATGCCCCCCCCCTCCAAAAGACATGTTGATTCTCTAGAGACTTAATGTTTTTATTCCAACTCATTATGTCTAGTGATCCGAGGAATTAATGGACTCGTACCAGATTAATGTTCCTAAAAGAACACTCACTCACCACCGTGCTAATGAAAAATCTCTCCCACAGCCAGCTTGAAGGAAAATTGCCTAATTTTCAATATGTAGCAGATAAAAAGGGGTGGTCTAATAAGCAATTAATTTTTAGACCATATAATTATCAATGTACAAGGTTTGACAGGAAAATGGTTATTAACCAAAGTAACCAGTAATAGCGTACATCATCTTAATAGGACAAAGAGGAAAGCGATTAAAAACCTAAAGCGTGTTAAGCAAATTCATTCCTAGGGGAAAAAAGGGAAGGCTGCCAGCCTGAAGACATTCATATGTTTTGCACAGGGTCTGACTAACGGGGAACAAGAAGGGGCGGAGACCAGAACAGGACCAAGGCGGGAGGAAGGGTGAGCAGTTTGGAGACAGCAAAACGCAGAGTGGGACTGGAGTTACGTGGGGAAGGCAAATCATATTCTATCGAAGACTCCAATTGTTTTAACCAGCAAAAGAAACGGATTCATCGTCATGGATATAAACTCGGTGGCAGGTAAGACTCGTGCTTTAAATTCAGCTTTGTGTCATTATTCAAGTGAGACGGATATCAACTGATACCTTATCACACATTACTTGACTTGCTACTGCTTTAAAAAAGGTGTTTGCTTCTTAAATTAAAAGGTGGATAAGAAGCGAGACCACTCGTCTGGAAAGATGGGAAGACAATGGATTAATTCTAAAGCCAGAGATTGACAGAGCATCTTTTACGACCAGTGGAATTATCGCTCCGAGGCACAACAACTGGACTCGGTGGACCCCGTTTGACTGAATGAGGGTGTTGAAACCAAACTCATCATCCTTGGGGATCTGGTGATCATGCTGATCAATTGTGCACCATCGAAAACACTGGGAGTCAGACTAATAACAAGGTGTGCTGTCAAGTCTGCAGCACTATGTCACAGCATGTCGGGGCTTCATTGGGGGGCAACAGCTCTGGACTGGACACAGAGCCTCAACTACAGTGGGCCTCTTTGCTCATTATCATGGTCATCATACCCACTATTGGAGGGAATATTTTGGTCATTCTTGCGGTTTCACTTGAGAAGAAGCTCCAAAACGCCACCAACTACTTTCTGATGTCACTGGCAGTGGCCGACTTACTGGTGGGACTACTTGTGATGCCAATCGCCCTCATCACCATCCTCTACAGTAAGTAAAGATGCCTTTGAATGACTAGTTGAACCTTGGCAATTTAATATTTGCCAAAAGGGCTGAACAATCATTAATATATATAATATTTCTGAAAAAAAAAAGTTATAATTTTTTCAGAAATATTGCGAGTGCGATTATTTATGCGACTATTTTTTCAATGTCCTCTTTATGCATTTTTTTTATCCAATAAATTAAATTATTAACTTTAAATTAATATGTATTTCTCTTTGATTCTCAAGATGAAGTTTTTAAGTTATTATTATGAAGGCAAATTAAGCATACCCTTATAAAGGGAGAAGGTTTATTTAGTTACTCTAATTACACTTGTATTTATTCACTGTAAATACTAAACACTACTGTAAAAAGGTGCTAAAAGTGTGATGTAAACATTAATATTTATGAGCCAATAATAAATCACACAAACTTCAGTGCAGAGTAAAGAAAAGTTAGTCAGTCATTCTTCGTGTTTAAGTGCATTTCCTGTCATACACAATAATATATTATAATTTACACAATTTGAATTGTGTGATTGCATAAGGCACACACAAACATGCCTGTGGTGCGCACACACACCGGCAGAGACGTGAGCAGCACACACACACACACGTCGACAGACACACGTCTTGATTCAAATTTACGAACCAATGTCAGGTTGTAAAGTTTTTGAAAACGTGTAGTTCGTTTCTTATGCTGCTCTTTAGCTTCTCTAGACGTCACTGATAATCGGGTTAAAGAATCGCTTCAACCTGATGATCTCAGTGCCGCTGGCAAGTCATTTTGACGGCTCGAAAATTAACATCAAATAAAAATCGCAACCCCTGCGATATAATAATCGCATTTTTGAACATCGCGATTTTATCGCAAATGCGATCAATCGTTCAGCCCTAAACCAATTTAATTTCCAGTGCCAACAACTTCTTTCACTAGGTACGACTATAAATTGGAACAACACACAAGGAAACATCTGAACACGGTTTGAACATTTCCCTTTCGACAGGCCAGCATTTTTGTCGAGATGCTTCACAGAAACATCGTCATATTTTAGGGAATGTTTACATTTACACATTTTAAGGATAACAGTTATCACAACTATGTCCAATTCTAGAAGAAAGACCAGAAGACAATAATATTGTAATCATCTTAATCCTTGACAACTTAATTTACTTCAGCTCTTACAAGTTTAATACAGAGACAGTGGAAGAAGTGGTTTTAAAAGGCCAAGCAAACTGTCAAACATTCTCTAATAAAGACAAGATAGATTACACACACCTCTCGCCTGTATATTGTAATGCATGAAAGTAAAAATAAACTCTCCAGACCATTAACATTACATACTTTTAGTTTCGGTGAAGCTTTTCTTACAGTGATGAACAGCAGGAAAGTCTCGTCAGTTGTGATCGTTACTTGCCTTGATGTTTCATATTCAAATCAGTCAAAGTCTGTAGCGAAGATGGATTTAAAACATCTGCTTTAAGAATGCCTTCACCAGTTTGTAACAATGTTCTTACTCATCTTTTCAGACTCTGGTTGGCCACTACCAGACTTCATATGCCCCATTTGGCTCTTCCTGGACGTACTTTTTTCCACCGCATCTATCATGCATCTTTGCGCCATTTCCCTGGACCGCTACATCGCAATCAAAAAGCCAATCCAGCACAGCCAGAACAAATCCAGAGGCAAAGCATTAGTCAAAATCGGACTGGTGTGGCTCATTTCCATTGGTATGTATTGATTTAACTTCCCATTAAGTTCCGACACATAGTTGGTTTAATCATTATGTGGAGTTGTTAAATAAAATGTGTAAGTTAAACTACTCGTCTTGTCATTTGTGTTGAATAGATATTGCTTATTTCTTAACTCTTAAAGATTGACTAGTACTCTGACATTAGGACTAATGTCTACACTTTCTTCTTCAGGTATAGCGATGCCCATACCAATCAAAGGGCTTCAGGACTACCATCCTCACAACAACATCACTTTCAACGCCAACCACACATGCCTGCTGATGACGGACGCATTCTGGGAATTTAGGCTTATTGGCTCATTGGCAGCCTTCTTTATTCCATTAATGATAATGATGGTCATTTACCTTCTTACCGTTCAAGTGTTGCGCAAAAAGGTTAATTTGCTCAGGTCAAAGGTTGTTCAGCGATTTAGCTATTCAACGGTCTCCACAATTTTTCAAAAGGAATACTCTCTGACAAACAATGAAGAAAAATTGAATATGCTGGAGAGAAGACTATCCAGGATCATGGAAAAACCAGGCATCAACAGACTTAACTTCCCTACGAGTGAGGATGCACCCTTTAGGAGAATGTCTGCGATGGGAAAGAAATCAATGCAGACACTGAGTAACGAGCAGCGCGCCTCAAAGGTGCTCGGCATAGTCTTCCTTCTATTCGTGGTCATGTGGTGCCCTTTCTTTATCACCAACATTGCCACTGTTCTGTGTGCCAACTGTGACTTTGACATCATCGGCAACCTGATGGAGATCTTCGTCTGGGTTGGCTATGTGTCGTCAGGAATAAATCCTCTGGTTTACACACTATTTAACAAGACATTTAGACAAGCGTTCAGGCGACTCATCACCTTTAATTACAGAAAGTTCTCTTCTCATGGCTCCGAGAGGAGTATGAATTCATCGTCAAAAGATCGGACTTGGAAAGGAATTTCTATACGGTCATCAGAGGCAGAGAATTCTAAACGGCTTGTGAATGTGGGACTGAACAATGACGTTGGAAAAGTGAGCTACCACAGTCCACTTCGGGGTCCACAGCAGACCCAAATTTCCATTGGACTTACATTAGATGTATTGCATCTGTCTCAACATGAACAAAGCCAGCAGGAGGAAATTGTTATTACACAAAACTCAACCACACAGCCAGCAGCAGTCATCCATCACTGATGCCAATTTAACTTGTTCTAAAACTATTACTTAACTGTAATAAAAGACATTTTAAGCTGCAAAAAGAATTACTCAGTTATTTGTTTTTGTTGCAGCAATTTCATGTCCTTCGCAAAGAGAATAAATTACCTTAAATAAATATATATATATAAAAAAATAGACATCAGCCAATCATCCATCTCGTCAGTCGACTGATAGGGCAGCCAGTCAAACGACCCCAATGCCAGACGTGCACTAAAATAAATCAATTATTTTTAAAACTCAAACCAAAAGTTAATCAGTTCACTTAGTCACCTTATTTTTGTACAATTTTACATTTACATGTGTCCGTTCCTTTCACTGCAAGTCACCAGAGTTAACTCAGGTAATGACAAAATTACATAATTTTAATTTTCTTGTGCAAGTTAATTTTCTTGTGCAATATTGGCTGATGTGGTTATGCAAGTTATGACAAATTTTGGCTTTTTTGTAGTTGGCTTGATCCTTCTGACTTCTCATTTTATAAATAACTTGCTTGCTGAAAAAGTCTCAGCATTATAGTGAGAATTGAAAATAAAAAAGCTTTAAAACTTCACAACATACAAAACATGTTTAACATTAGAAAAAAATAAAATAAAACTACATTGTTACAGGTTACACATAGTTTCAGAATGTATTTTCATCATATCAAAGTTGAGAGTGAATGCAATAGTCCACTTTTCTTGTGAAGCACAAAAGGAGTTAAAGACCCTTTCAGTTCTAGCGAATCATTGAGGACTTACCTGAACAAGATGAAGCCGATGGACTCTACAGCAGCTCGTCTGACATCATCGTTCACATCACTCACCTAAGAAAGGAAAGCACAATGACACTGAACTTCTCATCTGAAGGTCTTACAGTACCACCTAGAGGACAAGAACTGGATATTTTCTAGAAAGTTAAAAATAAAAATGTTCAATGCGTCTTTAAATAAATATAAACCTTAAATGCGTTTTTAAATAAGTCTATAAAACGTATCAGATTCTAAAGAAACAATGTTTAAAAATAACCGACACTTACAGCAACATGAAGGAGACGGCGGATGGCCTTATTGTTCCCAGAGCCACAGTAAGCCATTCCGACAGTGTACATTCCAGAGCGCCGCAGGATGGGGTCCTAAGGTATACAGTGAAGAAAAGCAGAGCTTTGAAAGGTTTGTGTCTGGATGCCACAATCAACAAACTTCTGAGTCACTTTCCACATTTAGATTCTTAAGAAGGGTTTTTGGCCGACAGAACAAAGAGGAAGTTGCAGGACTAACATCAAATAAATTTACAACTCTTGTCTTTATGAGAGCTTGAATGATCTAACACGCCAAAGTTTTTACAATGACTAACATCACAGATACTAATCTGACTTAGTTCTCCAACTCACATCATATTTATCGTTTGTATATTTAAACAGCAATACTTTAAAGTGACACCGTTTGACAAAAAATAAATCTGATTCAACAAGGAATATCTCTATAAAAATAACAGTCTCACCTTGTCTCTGCAGAGACTTTCAATTAGAGCATCAGCCTCCTCCATGCGTCCATACATGACCATAGCGATTCCTACCGCTAGACCACGCAAGATCTTCTCATGCTGCGTCTCCTGGGCGTAGCCCACCATGTCTTCAATAGCCTGAGCGGACTTTGAACCCAGCATGACAAGACCCAAGGCCAAACCAGCAGCCTCACCTATGAGATTGAAAAATGTGTTAAAAGTAATAGTTTTATCTGCAAAATTGGCTTTAATTACATTTTAATGCAAGATAAATTATTAACATTATTAATATATTTATTTCAATTCATTTCAATGTAAAGTGATGGATCAATTTAGAGAACCTGTAACTGCATCATCCTGGTACAGATTGGACTTGAGGAGGTCATACACATCCTGCCTGGCTGTCCCCAATGCAGCCAAACCAAGACCAAGGGCTCCGCCATGACGAACAATCTACACCAGAAGTAAAAACCTTTGTTAATTTAAACGTATCAAATCAAGGAACTTGAGCAGACTTACATCGTTGCTGGTATTCTTGAGCTGTCCGAGCAGGTAGTCGATGATGTCGCCACCGTGGTTGGCGTGAATGAGCCCCAGCGCATACAGACCCCCACCCTCTTGGTATGCCGAACCTGGGGATGTGTCTTTTGGCAGGTAGGTGGCCATTAACTGAAGAGCTTCTTTTTCATGACCCTAAAGCAATTTAATTAACAGTTATTTAGGATGGGCATTAATTTACAACTTTCAAATGTTACAATAACTGTAAAAACCCTACTTTGTGGATGACACCCAGACTTGCTGTGGCTGTGAACTTTGCCCAGTTGGTGGCTCTTGCAAGCCATTCAAGATTTTCTCTACAGAGAGGGAAAAGGTAAGTATACACCACAAGTATTTATTACCATTTGACACCATTTTGAGGTATGGTTACCTGAGAAACTGGTCACTTGTGGTCCCTGTGTGCATGAAGGAGTTGGCTATAACTGTGGCTGTGTGGCACACAGAATTTCGGACTGCATCCTACATTGTCGCGTAAGGAAAATGACAAAAATATGTTAAACAAATAAATTTGTAATCCTAAACGTAATTCAGTGACAGTATTGTTCAACTAATGACCAGCAACTGATTCATTCACACCTTTGTGTTTTTAAGGATCATCAGATCAGTATTGTTGTTTCTTATTAGGAACTGCAGGTGGAGCTCGATGGCCATCTCGCCGCTAAGGATTTTGATCATTTTGGCATTCTGGTCTTTAGGCTCATCCTTCTGTTGAGAGAATTAATGAGTGAAGATAACAAAATAGATAACACAACTCAAGTAATGAAAGATCTTACTATGTCAGTAGACTTTCCAGCTGGAGAACTCCCTGCTTTTTCATCAGTTTCCATTGCATCGCTGAAGCAAAAACATTAAAAATCATTCATCAAGTCATTTTGACACAATCACTGAATGAAGCTAACAAGCTTTAGTTTATCATAATTTCTCAATTGATAATAAAGACAGTATTTAAATTGCATCTTTCTTTCCGACTCCTACCTCTCTTTGTCTGCTGTGGGCACTGTGCCTGTATTTGTCGAGCAAGGAACCGCTGGGATAGGTGTTCCAACTGTTCGCAGATTCTGAATTACTGAGGAGAGAAACTGCTGGCTAGCACTCTCGTAGAGGTCAAAGCAGATCTGGTAGGCCATCAAAAGGTTGTCCTCTTTAACAAGCTTTTCCAAAATGTCGCTAACAGCCTGGGGGTCATCCAGGAAGATCAGACACTGTAGAGAGGAGAAAAAAAATACCTTTATTTATAATGGCTGATATGTAATACACATGGTTTAAATTAATCCAAATTGGACTAATGCATCCTCTGGACAAACACTTGGTATCAGAAAAAATGTAGCAGAGGTAAGGGCTTGAGAGTGTAGCGGTCTGCAAAGTAGGGGCTTCAGAGAGCAGGTGTGCAACTACACTCTTGAATATCATCAGCAAATCTTTTGACATTTTATCAGCAGTTGAATGTGTATGCTTACCTGACAAACGTTGATGAAATCAGGCTTCTCCAAATTCATGTATAGTTTCACCAGGACACGGAGGACCTCGTTGCGAAACTTCTTGTTCTGCATCAGGGACATGCAAACCTTCAAGCTGTAAGCAAGAAGTGCACTGACGTCGCTCTGCAAAAGTGAAAATAAAAAGATCTATGAACATCCACTCATCATATATATAATTAATATTGCGACATTGAATTCATTAAAAAAGTGATTACCGACTCCAGGATGGTTTTCTCAAACATGTCAAGGCGCCTGGTCTCCAGGGCAATGCCAATGGCCTGCTTGTACTTGTGATCATTCAAACAACGCAGGAACATCTTGTTGACGATCCCTTCAAGGCGAGGGTCAATGCTTTTCTTCTCTTCATCCTCTGGCAATTCAGCATTCTCCACACGCAATTTGGTGTAGTGGTCGATGCATTTGGCTACAATTCAATACAGATGCATGTTTAAGTTTTATTCAAAATGTTGGATTAGATAAATCTACTAAGGTCTACAAAAAAAAGCAAATTATATTTGGTGTAACTTCTTACATCTACTAATCGTTTTGTTTATCCTTTAGTAAAAATAAATCCTTACCGATGGTGGTCTCCACGTATTCAGATTCATCTGTAACATTGAAAAGATCTCCAGCACCTAGAGCGTAGTTGAGAGATTCCTCAAAGGCTCCAAGATGGTAGAAAACTTTAGAGGCAACAAGGGCAGCGAATGCTCTGCTCCGGAAAGTTTCATCCTCATACAAGACTTCTCTGAAAAACAGGAAGTGCACCTTAGATTAAAAGATACCAGAAAAAAAGAGATTAAAAGATACCAGTTTAGTAACACACATTTCTCGCAGCACTCAACTGACAAGGTACTAAGGCTGAACAATATGGACACAATTTCCATCGCGATATTTTTACCAGATATCTAGATATGAATACTATACGACTTAACTGAAAAACAAATGTTTTTTAATTTAAAAAAAACATAATACATGAGAATGTAGAACGCGCTGCTTTATTTATATAACTCACTGTCAGTGTCTTGCAAAGCACAAACTTCAATACAGCTCGCTCTGGTTAATGTTTTCATTTCTGAAATATATCTCTATATTATGGAAGACTTTCTCCTTGCCACTAAATCAGCGGAAGAATCTGTATCCTCCGCTCATCTTTATATTCTTTTCTCTTTGACTTGCTTCAGCTGTCAATCAACAGCAAAGGAGGTTTGTCGGAACGGCGGGAGCAACTTACATGCATTTCAATATCACGATAGAGATGCAATAACTATTATATATATATATATATATATATATATATATATATATATATATATATATACACACACACACACACAGGTATATATATATGATACAAAACTACCACCATTTATTCACACCTACCAAAACAATTACAATAACAGCTAATAACTGTGACATCAATGTGAAATCAGTTTACAAATGTAATAGTACTTACATCTTATCCACGGAGCCAGAAATTTCAGCCCAGAAGTCATTCACTAGAAAGTCAAGTTTTTGGAGGGCAAACTCCTGCAAACAGAACAATAAGCAACATAAAGTAAAGTTTATTTAAGCATAGAATGTAATAAATGTCACCTAAATGGATATTTGTCCTTAAACCACAACTTTAAGTCAGAAGTATACATTAGTATTTATTCAATTGTACGTATGTTTTTCTAGTTATATATACGTAAACACTGCTTATTATCAGCAGTGTATACACTGACTACTGTTTATTGTTCGATCATTATATATTTCTATAGGTAAATCAAATGCTTGGTGTTTGACAGCGATGTCATAAAAGGTGACTTAAATAAAATAACACATTGCACTTTTCCCTTTATTAATAATGCAAAGGCACATAAAAAAATGGAAAATAAAAAAGGTCAACATGACAATTTGACAGTTTTTCACACGTTATCTTGAAAAAACAAATATAAGCCAGATATTTACCTTAAGTTGCGGCTCATCTTCATCGAGGAGCGAAATAATTCCAGCTGAAGGAATATACAAACATAAATCATCAATAAACATTAAGAGTTGAATAACAATAATAATGTATGAGATTTGACCATTTCAAAGGTAATGCTTCCCCTTAGAACGTTACCCCACATGTCCAACTATACACACCACTTGTTCCTTTAGCATACTTCTGTTATTTAGCATCTTAAGGTTGCTACTGTAATGTTTACAAATGCCTTTGACATAACATCGAACAGAATGTACCACTGTAAACAAAACAGAATTTGTAATATTAAGAGATATACAACAATCACAAATGACAGTCTTCATGTGTCATCGTGAATAGATTTTGCCATACGTATTGACGTATTGTGAATAAAGGTGTTCCCGTCTATTTACCAATATTAAGAATCTACCGTTTCGTGAAACTGTTATTTCCTCGTTTAACTTGAGCCATATCATGGTTTATGTTTAGCAATTCAAAAGTAAAGTGACGGCTAGCTAGCTAGCTGTGACTCAGCTAAATCAATGGCAGCTAGCTACATTTAATAAAAACCCGCTTACCGGCAGATGTTATCATCTTGAATCCCTTCTCGCTACCTCAACTCAGGTACTGCGGCGTATCTGACCCTGTTTTATACAAGAAACGGGTGAAAAATGTTATAAATTATGAAAAACACAGCTACCAGTCCAACGGCGCCGCTGGTAAATTCTTTTTGTCCTGTAACGCAAGCACCGTAGCAAAGGGGCCCACCGGTGTAGCTGCCCTCAATCTCGCCTGCTAGTGTGATTGTCATCCAGGTATATATTTTACGTTCATATCAATATTAAGTTAACTTAATGTCACAAATAAACTAAGTTTATATTATATTGCTGACACAACCGTGTGCGTATAAGTGAAATGTATTTATTAATTCATTATCAGCTAACAGGCATCATTACGGCCACCCCAACCGGCAAATCTCTAATACTGACAAACAGAAAATAAAAATGTTTTGAAGAACTTTGTGTTTGTGTTTAAGCGCATGAATCTCTTGCCAACGTATTTTTAAACAGTAAACAAACAACTTTACATAGGTGTTCGATGTAACACAAAATTGAACAGTAATATGGTTGCAATGTTGTTACCGATTTAATCAAACACTTAAAATATTAAAGTTAAAACATTTTTGTTTTGGTTTGATAATAAATCTATTGCATTTTATTTTAAGCATTATTACTCTTTTGTTATCCTGCAATGGTTTGAGTAGATAAACAACTCTAACTTTAATTCAAGTTGAATATAATTCTAGAATTAGTTTTTTTTTTTCTCTCCTATTTCATAATTCTACCTATGCACAGAAAAGTGTGATGTATTGCAGCCAATAAAAGTATCTGATTCTCTTTAGGACATTCAGCTTAAACCTGGGAAAAAACAAACAAGTGTTTGTAACAATAAATGTTAATGTGACAGCGTATAAACCACCTCTAACCTATTTACTGCTAGAAATATAAAATACACCTTTGAGGAAATGGCTTCAATGAATAGTCCACTTTTGTTTTGGTATTTAAAACTAATTAGAATACAATGAAATTAAGTGTTTTTTTTACCCTTGATGAGAATTTTTATACACAGGCATGAAACAAGTCCAAAGATCGATGTTTTAGAAGATTTTTATTTAAATATTTATACAAACGAACGATCAAGTAACAATAGAAATGCATAAAAAAGGATCACCTACAAAAATAAAGAAGGGCACTTATCTGAGGCACATTGTTTATTCACATGTTTAGCAGCCATAAGCGAAAAATTAGATCATCTATCATTTAAGGTGCAGCCTATAATTTGTGTCTTTCTGTGAGAAAAAAAGATGCTAAACATTGTATTGTGACAGTAAGTGATTGTCTCTATATGCTGCTCCTGTGACAGCCCCCCCCCTCCCCTCTCATACCGAACCCAGTTTTAAGTGCGTAAATTCTATTCTTGTTCCCCCACCTTGGTCAGATAACATACAGGCATCACAGTGAGTAAACAGTTTCACGGCGTTTTTGATCCTCGAAGATAAACACTTTTGTTAAGATCAGCTGTCGACTCCAGCTGACTCCTCTTGATGTCCTGCAGCTGAAGATTGGATTTTCAGAGGGATGCTCTCCTCTGCACTCTGCATGTCATCTGGAAAACAAAAGGATTGATGAAGCATTATAACAAAGATTTACCTTGAATTAATTCTGTCATTTAAATAGTGATTTATACACTGACTACAGTCGGGTGTTTTCATCATCAGCATCAACAGAAATGCGATGAATTTTGGAACCGATCGCGCTCACCACAGGCAGTGGTGAGTTGTTGCCGCCCCTGACCTACTTCCTGCTAGAGTCAGTTATTTTAGATGACACAAGTTGGAAGTGTTTCAAGTTACACTGAAATATACTTTGCTGATAAAGAATTACAAAAGCTATCACTCACAATATTCAACCAAATGTCTAATCAATTTAATTACTGATGGTCTGATGAAGCTTCATGAAGCAGTGTCATTATTTTCAGAGTCCACTAGATGGCGGTCTCGGCACTATTTTCCTTTGTTTTGAACAAC
Organism: Callionymus lyra; assembly: GCF_982586985.1. NCBI lineage: Eukaryota > Metazoa > Chordata > Actinopteri > Syngnathiformes > Callionymidae > Callionymus > Callionymus lyra. The sequence continues at coordinate 12,744,491 of NC_141819.1, forward strand.
TGTTCTAATGAAACATCATTTTTATACTACTGCGCCACCTACTGACCTCTAAACAACCTGACACAGCTTCATGAAGCTTCATCAGAACTTCAATAAATGTAATCAGTGAGGGTCTCTCTCATGTGTTTTCGTTTGAGACCTTCTGATTTTACCTCACTTTGAGGCCGAAAACACTCACAGAACTCAAGGTAAAACCAGAAAACGTAAAGTTAGGTCTGCCACTCTCACGTCTAAACCTGAAGTCACATGTACTTTAAAAGATCAAGTAGATTTATACAAAACTAGTGTTCTAAAGCAGAGGTCCCCAACCTTGTTTGTACCACGAACCGGTTATATGTCATATTATATTTATGGGCTGAGGTGCAGAGAGAAAAAATATAAAAGCATGACCTGCAAAAAAAACCTAATATTAAGTGCATTAAAAAAACATATCATCATAACACTGAATCAGCAAGAGCTCTGGACTGGTTACAACAAGATGTTTGTGTGTTTGCATCTATGCATGTTTGACTGTATGCAGACGATGGAGTTCTTTATGCGTGAGTCTCCATTTTAGAGAAATCATTATTTATATGGAAAGATGGATCGGAACCAGAGAGTTTGTGTTTCATTCCACTAGTCAAAAGTCACTATTCACATATTAAAAATAAGAAGACTTTCAAAACGTAAACATCATTAAATGAGAAATTATATCATTTTCTTCTCTGCAGACCCAGTTACAAATGTCTCACAGACCCGGTACCGGTCTCCGGACCGGGGGGGTGGAGGGGACATCAATCAACGAATATATTCCAGACGTGTCACTAAGTTTTCCCACCCTTTTCTCTCAATCTATTCGTCACTGTGAAGACTAAACCGGTCACTTGACATTGCTTATAGACACTAAGTAGACATATAAGGACTCTGGAATGCTGCCAAGCTTGAAGACTTGGGTAAAAATAATTTGGTTTCAAACCCAAAAAACGAGTTCAAGTCCTGCTGAAGAAACTGGTTTTTAACTATTTTTTTAGTTACATTTCTTTAAGCCACAGTAATTCATCAACATTGTAGTCGTTATATTGACTTTAAATAACAACATTTTGAAAATATAAATTGCTAAATTTGAAGTGGAATTCAATTTCAAAATAATCTGTAATCTAGGAAGTTAATCTAAAATTACAATATAAAGATATAGATGTGCGAAGGCAAACTTCCATCGCCGACTCACCTCGTGGCTCCTGGGATGGAGGGCCGTCGGCCCCGCGGGTCAAGCACACACACGAGAACGGCCAGGAAAGCGAGCTTCCTCTGTCCTCTGTGTTATCTGAAAAGCAATAATAAGCGTTCAACAAGTTGGCAGTTGATCGCAAGAGTTCCTTTGTTTCTATCAATGCTGCTTTTGTTCTTCGGAACCACCAGTAGGAGGAAAAAAACGTGGACAGTGATCAGGTGGTCTTGTGAATGTCATGCTGTGACCTACATTAATCTGCTCCGGGGGGCTTTACTAACGCCTCACTTACTCAAATTGATAATTACATGTTTGTTAACCTGAATTTAAAAGATCATATCGTGGACGGAGTCTACTGACTCCTTTAAGAAACATCTTAAAAGACTTTTCTATTTGTTGAGGCTTTTCCTTGATTTTCTGGAACTCCTGTTGTGTTATCAGTTTTATCTTGATCTTTAAAGTATATACTTTATTGAATATTGTTTTGATAGTTTAAGCGCTTTGTGACCCTGGTCTGGAAAAGCGCTATACAAATAAAAATTACTTACTTACTTACTTACATACAAGTTCTACCACATTTAATTTTACTACCACAGAGAGTGACTGCACAGTAGTGGTCACCATTCAATTCATAGCAAACGTATATAGGAAAACATCCATCTTTAGAATTGAATTATTATTAAAAATAGCACTTCCTGGTACACTTGACTCAACAAGACAAACAGATTAAATACTAAACCAGGTAATCCATCTACTCTTTTTTGTCACAAACCTTCACCACTTACTGGAAAACCATTAAAAACCAGTTCAACCAGATAAACATGATACTTTTAGTGAATAATAACAAGTGAAATATGTTGTCTAACAACTGGTCTTGTGTATTTACACCTGCTTCCTGCGAGGACTTGATGACCCGGCTGATGTTCCTCTTGATGTCCAGGGTGTTGGCCTCAGTGTTGGGGGTGAAGCCCCCCACCCAGATGGTCTCGGGGAGATGTTTGTGGAACACGGATCGGACCAGCATCTCCAGCTGCTCCACGCACCGACCCGTGTCCGCGTCCTCCGCCTCGCTGTGCACTAATCCCACCAGAGCTGGCCTCCTCCTCTTCCTCCTCCTCGCACGCGCCCTGACGTCCTTGAGGATCTCCTTCACGCACGCGCGCTCCGTGCCCACAAACTTCTGTCTGAATATGAAAACAACCAGCGGGGAGTCAATGGCGCGTCGCCGGCTGTGAACGTTGACCTCCTGGGTCGCCGTCCTGCGGGGTGTGACCTCCTCACCCGCCGGGGTCGTCTTGAGATCCTGTCTCTTGGCGCACGCGTTTGGATCTCGGGGATCGCACCGAAGACCTTTAGTGGGGCACGCGCGGTCGCCATGGAACATGTCCGTGATGAAGTCCCGCAGCACCCCAACATCACCTTCGACCTTCTCCTTACTCGAGGTCACGTCGCTGACCAGATAGATCCTCTCTTGGCCGCCGATGCGGGTCAGACTCTGTTGGAAGAGGATCTCCTCCGGCCGCGGGTCCGCCGGGGTCGCGGGTCCGTCAGACATCCTCACGACCGGCCACGAGTGAGTGAGTCGTTCCGCCGCCTGTCAGTGGAGCTCCAGTCGGTTGGAGGAGGAAGTAACGGACGTTCCGATTGGCTGAGAGAGAGAGAGGCGAATGGGCGTAGACGCGTGACGTCACGTATTTCTTTTCAACAGAAATCACGTATTGTATGCAAAGTGTGTTGGTGGGAAATGTATGCTGAAGTATGACAATAAAATAAAATAAATAAAATGCTTCAATGTGAGGTGGGACAAATGCTGAAGTATGAAAGTAATGTTTGTTTGTTTTTATTCTGTTTATTAGTTGATTATTTAAGTTTGTTGATTATTTATCTCATTTTTTTGTTATTTTTATTGATTTTCTTGAATGTCTTAATTATTGTATTCATGTTTTGCATCGTGGGTCAGAGAGGACCACAATTTCATTTATGCTGTATGTCTTAATACATGCATATTTGACAATAAAATAACTTGAACTTGTATTGTTTGGTTAAATTCAATGTATTTATTTGAGTGTTTTTTGAGTATCTCGTTCTGCATGTGTGTAATATTGATCATTTTTAATAATAATAATATATTTTTATTCATAATGCACATAACATTTTTAACAAATCACAAAGTGCTACAGATTAAGACAAGTTAAAAACGCAGTTAATTAAATACAATAGTAAAAAGTTGGACAATAGAAATTGGTCTAAAAACAAATGTAAGGGTAAAACAAGAAGATTTAAGAAAACGACAGTAAAAGGCGAGACAATTAAAATGTGCTGTAAACCTTTCTAAAGGGGGGGGGTCTTGAGCTGTGTCCTGGGTGCGAGCAGTGGGGGCATCACCGTGCAGACAGTGGTGGGTGTTCAGGCGGACCTTATATTCAATGCAGCCGGAGATGGGGAGCCAGTGAAGGGAGTTGCTTTTCTGAACATAATGGAGCTTTTGAAAGGCTCCTGCTAGAGATCCCAACGAGGAGTGCGTTAAGAGGGTTGGACCGAGCACGGAGCCCTGGGGAACCCCACAGGTGATAGTGTGGGGGCGAAATTTAGCATCGCCCAGGACCACATGCTCGGTCCTGTCAGTGAGGTAGGAGCGGAACCAATGAAGGGCAGTGTCAGAGAGGCCGATGAAGTGCTGGAGATAGTGGAAAAGGATGGCATGGTCATTGGTGTCGAACGCAGAAGAATGACGAGGGATGTCGAGCCAGAGTCTGAGGTCATCAGGAGATCATTGTGGTTATGAAGCTGGGTGGAAACGACTTTTTATTTATATTATTTATATAGGTGATTTTTTTGTCTTTATGTAAAGCGTCTTTGTATACCATGAAAAGCGTTATAGATCACATATGTATAATTATTTTATTTTGTATTAATTATTAATTATTTATTAATTTGCCCTTTTATGGTAATTTTCTTTCATTTTATTAATCCATCTCTCTTTATATTCCATTCGTATTGTTTCATTTTTGTGTTCTGTGATGCCACGACAATAAAGCTTTTCTAATCCTGATTCTGTCAAAACTATGAATTGTGTATTCCTGCGAATGGGCTGTGTCGTATATGTTGTCAAAATACCTTTAAAAAATTGCAATTATGCAATGAAGGTAAAAGAATGTGGAACAAATAAAACTGTAAAATGTGTGCTTTTTTCTGTGTCGCCTGACGTCACATATTTCTTAAAAAAAACAAGAATAATCATGCAATGAATGTAAAGTATGTCGGGAAACATGCTGAAGTGTGACAAATACAACTCGCAAATGTTAAATTAAATGATAAAACATTATGAATGTAATTGCCAGTGTTGTAAACACAGCATAGGATTTTTTGTGGTTTCAGTTCAGAATAAAATAATGAAATAAGATAACACACAAAATATGCAATTGTGAAGAATGACAGGTGAAACTACTGTGGACTGTGTTGTAGACCAGTTTTAACAAGTCTGGCAAAAAAGGCGACCCATGTCATAGACATCGTAGAATTATCTTTTAAAAAATTGCAGTCATGTAATGTATGTAAAGTATGTGGAACACATATAAGTAAGTAAGTAAGTAAGTAATATTTATTTATATAGCGCTTTTCCAGACCAGTGTCACAAAGCGCTTAAACAAACAAAACAATACTCAAAAAAGTATATACTTTAAAGATAAACTGTAAAAATATGTTGTTGTTCTTTTTGGCTTGTGAATAGTGTGACTTCATTTACCAGTTACATTTTAGGTTCAAAAACCTTATTGCTATTGTTGAAAATTCAACACAATATTTATATATAATTTCAAAATACATAATTTAAGAGACATACTGCATGAAGTTATTTAGACAATCAACATTTAATTTCATTACATCTACTAAACTTGATATAACAAATGATGTATGTGTGTTTAGACACACAAACACATTGTCAGTTTAACTACTCCGAGCTGTTTCTGTCAGTCAAATCTAAGACAATTGTGTTGCTTTAAAAGCTGTTTTATTTATTCCCTTTTCGTTCCCTGATTGCAAAAAATAAATGTCTATTCTTCTCTATCAAACTTGTCACTGTCAATAAAACCACAAACACACCCCACAGTGCTAGTTTGTCGGTGTATGGAAGTGTGTTTTAGGGCAGGAACAAGTGTGCTCGTTGGATGATGAAATCAGGTTTCATAGGTCACTTTCTTGATTCTCAGTATTTGCATTGTGAAGAGTCCGGCCTTCCCGCCGACGTTGTGGATTCCTGCCTTGTCACACAGAAGAGAAAGAGAGAGAGACATCAAGCAGCAACTTGACTACAAAATATCAAGGCCGTAAAGATCCTTAACGTCTTTGTTCATTCACAAAATACCTTCCAGCCAGTCAGCCGGTCTCGACATCCACTCTCAACTCAATCCTTCAGACTATAATCCGCTAATCCAGCAGTGGATTCTTTAACTGTCTGACACTGTGGAATTCCAGTGAAGTGATCAAGTGGACCACGAGTTGAAAAGACTTCACTGTGTGTGTGTCTGATTGCTTCATTGTCCACTGATAAATAAATCATAAACCCACAACAGTGACAAACAGAGATATTAGCTTCTGAACTTTAGCCCTCCTGAACATTGATCTCTGTGTTTGTTGACTGGTCATCAAACAGAAGCCGGAGAACCTTATGTAATCCTGCCTTTGTATATAAAAAAATCAATGTTAAAATGAAAGCACCTTGTTTCCTAAAAGTAGCACATGAGGGTCCAGGTTCTCTGCAGGACCCGTCAGAGACAGACGAAGACCCAAGCGAACTGAAAGAAGAAAATGTGACATTAAGGTTTTATATCAGAAACACTTTCTTGTTTGATTCAAGTTAAATATCTTGAAAGTTTATACACATATATTACATCCCTGGACCTCAAGATAGCAGCAGTCAGTACGTCCTATGCAGCTAAACTTTAGATAAGGAGGTCCCACTAGTGAGTTGATGAGGTCACTAGAGGCCTCTAGATGTCACTCTCTGATTTATAAGTAACAATCAAATCCTTACAGATCCCGGCGATGACTGAGGATGAGAGGATACAGCTGACTCCAGCTACTTTTAAAGCTATTGTTTGGACATTTTTTTGGTTTTCAGTTCTATTAATTCAACCAAAATAGAGTGAAACAGTCAGAAGTCACTACCCTAAAGAAAATGATGCAAGTTTTTAGAAATATATTGTATCGTAAAATGAACTAAACATATACCGAATCTAATGGAGAGCAGAATATATCGAATCAAATTGTATTGCAGCCCTTTAATGTTTGGTTTTGTCTTTCCTTTCTTGTTGCACAATTGGTATCTATTAAAAAAATATGATTAATGTATTAGAATAATATAATTCATCATCCATATAATTATATTTCAATTAATTTTAATAGAATTTGATGGAAGCCCTTCGGGTCACAGTGTCCCATTGTAGCCTGCAGTTGCATAAAAGTTGATCTAGTTTGAGACAAATTCTAGTGCTCTGTTCCTCCGTGGGTTCTCTTTGAGCCCTCAAGTTTCCTCCCACAGTCACGGGTTATTCTAAATTCAATAGTTCTCTGAGAATGGCCTGCAACAGACCTGCCGGGACTGGGTCTCCAGTAACTTGAAAAAGCTTCAGGCTTCCCTGAGTTGGGTAGAAAAGCACAGAGACAGCATATACCTCCAGCTGGGACCTACTACTAAAACACACCATAGAATCAAAATTGTAAAAAACCCTCATGATTCCGAACTCTTGCAAATAAAAGTCCTGCCAACTGTGTGTATTGATCTGTAGGTGTGTGTATTGCCGAGACGGATTGAGTGTGACAGTCACACAATTTGACCCATTCTCACACCACAGGCCACCCTTGACATTTCTCACGCTTTAATTTAACCATTGAATACAATATATATATTTTTTTCTAATGATAATAAACTTGGTCATTTTTGTGTAAATCTAGCCAATCACTGAAGCCAATACGCCATATTAGCCAATCAGAAGCAACATAAGGCGGGTCTAACAGTTGAGCGTCTCTACTCACACAGATAGAAACATCGTAACTTAACAATAAAATCATACAGTTCTTCTGGGTTCTACTGTCATGAGCCGCACTTTAATTTGGAAAGCTGTGCGGTAAATTCCACAAACGGCGTTCAAAAGGAGGAAATACACTTCCGGTTTTCAAATTAAGAGCATCGAATCTGTCTTCATTATCACGTTGATTCGTTTGTTAATCTTTCTGTATCATTCATTTATTCATTCTTATTTTCTTTTTTTAACATATCTTTGGATCGTTAAATACGAATTTAAATCGTCACCCAATAAATATGTTTAACATGATTGAAAATGGCGAGTTTTGATATTTAAATAATAGAATAATAATCAAATAAACACACAAGATTTGAATGTATAATTTAAGGAGAAACCGATCATTCATAACATTTTAGCTGTGGACCCCTGTGTGGTCTGCTTACATGCACTTTGACCCTGGTCTGGAAAAGCGCTATATAAATACAAATTACTTACTTATTTTTGTGTAATATTGTGATTTTTTTTCAACTGTGCTTTACCACATGTAGATCTACCTTTTTATTGTAGGTTTGTGTGAGTCTTTGTCTTGGTGTCATACTGTATAGTGTATAGTTGTGTTTTATCTACGTTTACATCTTCAACTGTACTGATGTATACGCGTGTGGCAGGACTTTGCTGCCATCTAGCGACTGTTAAGTGTATTTTCACTGAATAATTATCTGAACCTGTCGTTTTGTTCGCTGACAGCAGGGCTTTAAGCGAGTGAAGATGAGAAGAAGTCAGGATCGTTGGTGGCAAATCCTCCTCGGAGCTTCTCCTGCTCCTCACGACGGCATGTCCTGTCGTGTTGGGGTGTCGTGGCTCCAATGATGGGGTCACTGTGGACATGTGAAAAAGGACTTTCCTGTAAAAAGCTGAATGTTGAGGTGATTATAGTTTGTCTAACCTTGAAAAATTGCTGTTTCTTGTTCGATTAATCTGGTGTTGACTGGTTCAGCGGTGTCTCCCAAAAAACCTGAGACAAAATACCCTTAAGGTTGACCAAAATAAAGATCACTGTCTTCTTTATGTACAATTTTGTTTTACATAATACTCACCAAAAATGCTCGTTCCGAAGATGAGAAAGATATTCAAGCATCCTAAACTAACAAAAGCGCAGATTTTCTTGAGCAACAATCCAAACACTCTCTTCTGTGGATCCATGTTGTTTTGGAAAGTTTCTTCTTTCTCAAGCGAAACTGACATTTCAACTCTTAAGGGAGGGACCTCCTGTCCCACTTCCACACAATGCACTGAAGCCACCGAGGGGATATTATATTTCAGACGTTTGTTCAGAGGTTTTTGTTGTGACAAGATATTGTTGGTGCGTAAAATAGACAAAAGTAGTTTCTTAGATTTGACATTATACAACAGCAAATATTAACAACTGCAGATTTTGAAATCATATAAATTATAACTCAGAAATGTAAACTTAATAATTCAGACTTAATTGTAGATTTAAAAACACTTAAATTGACCGGTAATCTAATGTAAGATGTAACTATATTTTGTTTGCCATTTTAAAAACTCAACGTTAAAATTAAACGTATGTTTTGCTTATTGTGCCTTGGTTTGAAATTGTTTTTTATTAAGTTAAATACTGACAGCTAATTTTTGTATCAAGAAAATGTGACGTTGTTTGATTTGGATTCATTAACACAGTCAAGACATCACGTTTCATCGCGAATAGAAGAGAAGTATTTTATTTTATTACCACTTCTGTCCGCTAGAGGCCGCCATATTCACTATGTTGTGTAAACGCGCTTCCAGAAAAACTTAATGGATCTCAATAAATGCAGTTTGTTTTACGGGTCCCGTCATAAATCCAACAAGAATCTCACAGAAACTGTCCCATGAACGTAAACAGCTCTACTTTTCCAAGTCCACAAACCCTATAGAACTCTAATCTGCTCTATCTATCTTTGAATAAATGACATGTTTTATTATTAATATTAATATTTATTTTTATTATTTGTTATTTCGATCTCTATCTATCGCTCCTGACCACAGGGAGGGACGTAAGTCTACCGGTCAGAGAGTTTTGTCTTAGCTCTATTTTCACCGCCACAAAACTTCTCACTTTGCCATGGTCTTGATCTCACACTCCATTCTCCCCTCACTCGTGAACGAGACCCCTTAAATACTTAAACTCCTAAACTTGGGACAGGATCTCATCCCCAACCTGGAGAAGGCTCCCCACACGAGAACGTCCGGTTAGGAGTTCCCACTGATGGGTTGATGTGTTCACGAGAGGGCTCTAGATGTCACTCTCTGATTCACAATTGTTGGCCCTGATGCACTCATTCAATGAAATCTGGCATTAGTTTGAAACAGAGTGCCATCTAGTGGCCTTTCAACATATGTCACAGTATCATGATTTTTATTCCTGTTGCGTCACACTTATTCATTGTAATACATATATAAAATCGGTTATTTAATCTATGTTAAAAGCTTTAAATCTCAATTACGTTATGGAGCTTTTGACATTTATGCTTCGAGGCATACAATGTATTTAATCCTTCACGTAGGGTTAAGAATGAATTCAGTCTTTTCTTGTTGTCAACTGGTATTACTATTTTATTAGGACAAAGAACAAACAATTCAATGTTGGTGGTGTTACATTTATGAACTTCTAGATCCATGCATCATTTACAGGTTTTATCTTTGGAAAACAGCAGCAAACCATCTTCTACTGTGTAGTGAATTCTGTAACGCTACTGCAACCTGCTGTCTTGTTCTTAGCTCTCAATGACATTTGAATGTTTAAAAAAGTTATTGCATCATATAGCTGGTCGCCTGGGTGCTTATGTTTAAAAATCATAGGTTTAGTTTCCAACACTGGCTATAAAAGTTTCTGATTCTGAAAAAAAACAACATTATATAGATAGAAATGATCATCTTGGCCGAGGTCTGAGCTCTTAAGTGCCTTCCTGGTGAATATAATCTTACATAATTCAACATAATTGCTCATAAAGTTTAATTTAGTCCCTGCATTATTTACTTATTTTACACATCTATACTGTTTTTACATGCAATATTGTTATATTTTCTTTATCTAAAATATTTAAATATTAAGACCTACATAATGTATATCTGATAGAAATTTAGTGACTAACTGTTGCCCCTGACAACGTGAGGATTTACCAAAAAGGTACTTAGATTAGATTAGATAGACTTTATTAATCCCTCTGTATATCTGGCGTCTGATGGTGAAGAGGAGAGGGACCAGTACTGTCCCCTGAGGTGCTCCAGTACTGCAGACAACAGTGTCAGACGTGGTGTCAAACGTACTGCGGTCGATCAGTGAGTTAGTCCGAGATACAGTTACATTAACTTAGATTATCATCAGTACCTTTTCCTACAGCAGTACTACATAGAAACCTGAGGGTAGCAGTGTAACATCACGAATCTTACTGATCAGCGTTTGACCTTTTGTCCGCTAGAGGCCGCCAAATTCACTCGCTCACCGAGGCCCCACTTTATGGAGCTCAAGAAAATGCCACAAGTTTCCAGAAAGACTTGTTTTATTTCGAGCTGACGTGTGAGTGAATGTGTGAGAAAATCATTTGTGTGTGTGTGTGTGCGTCACTTAAAGCTGCCTGTGGCTTTTTTGTTGTTGAAGATGACACATCACTTGAGAAAACATCCTGTTTGCTTGTGGGTTCAGACAACAGCGATAATCGTCAGTAATGATTCAACCCTCAGAGGCGTCACAGAAAGATCGTCAATCTTAATGATGTTTTTTTTGGCTGGCTCGATCGAGTGGTTGATGTCTGAACACAAACTCACTCCAGAAGTTGGTTCACTTATGTCTAAGACCATAGAGGTATAATCATTTGTTTTACTTTAATTTCTTGTTCAGAAATTAGAACAATAATCGATTATTAAAGAGTCAATTTAATGTTAAAAAAATAAAAACATGATGGGTACAAACTATATTTCATCAAGATTGAATCATGTTTGTTTTCTTCTCGCCTGGACTATTGCAACAGTTTATTTTCATGTCTTAACAAGAAGGATCTGTCTCGCCTGCAGTTGATTCAGAACTCTGCAGCGAGAATTCTGACCTGCTCTAGTAGAAGAACTCACATTTCTCAGATCTTTAAAACTCTTCACTGGCTTCCAGTTTCTTTCAGGATCAACTTTAAAATTCTGGTTCTTACTTTCAGATCTATTCATGGTCAGACTCCTCCTTCCATCAGTGATCTGATCCAGCCTTACACCCCAGCTCGGGCTCTGAGGTCTGTGGATCGGAATCTACTGATGGTTCCTGAACACGGTTCCGGACCAGAGGAGAGAAATATTTTCAGACTGTTGCTCCTAAGCTTTGGAACGATCTTCCTCTCCCTCTGTGTTTGATGATCTACTGACTCCTTTAAGAAACATCTGAAGACATTTTTATTCATTCAGGATTTTCCTTGTTTTTCTGGAACTCCTGTTGTGTTCTCAGTTTTATCTTGTTTTACCTTTAAAATATATACTTTATTGAATGAATATTGTTTTGATTGTTTAAGCGCTTTGTGACCCTGGTCTGCAAAAGCGCCATACAAATACAAATTACTTACTTACTTACTTATATTATGTTGGTTTCAATGCACATAAAACAGCAGAATATTGAAAAAGGAAACTCTCGATGCCACATCTCTGCAGGGTTACAAGTCAAACTGGGAGCTGTGTCCACTGTTGCTCTTCTCAATTAAGAGCAAAAAAGGAGAAACAAGTGTCCTCCAGCCCTACGAGCTCTTTGTCCGTCCCCTCCTGTGTCCGAGACGCTCACAAAGACAAACAAACAGTCCACTGTAAGCATCTTTTCCAGCGCGGTGGCTCCGGACACTGGGGGGGGGTTTGTCGGCCAAGACACAGATGGCAACACCTTAAATACGTCTGGATGGAAACTGCAGTGCGCGCCGGGGTCAAAGGTCGCAGGAGTCGACAAGCTTCACGGACTCGAAGTAAAGACTCTGGAGAAGTTATTTGAGCACAAGGATGAGGCTGTTTTTTTTCACCTGGTGTTACCTCAGCGTGTTGAAAAATACAATATAATTCATTACATATTTGATGAGCTGCATTTAACGTGGACCACAAACACAAACATGTACTTGTGTTCAAGACTTTGGTGGGTTTTGGAGTCAAAGGAACAATAGGTTCTACAGGAACTAACTGTACAGTAACAGTCAAATTAATAGTTGTTAAGACTGTAGTACTGAAATGGCTGGACTGGGTATAAAATAAAGTTATTAATTATCCAGATATGGACTGTATCTGAACATTTTCAAATGTTCTTTAAACTTACCCTGGATGAGGAACATTGATATCCATCAACCATAAGTTCCAACTACTATAAAGCAGAAGAACGTTTCAGTAAAATAAGTAAACTTGTTGGAAGGGAATTAAAAAAAATAAATCAGTGAGAAGTTTGTGATGTATTTGTTGAGCAGTTTAAATGACGTTTAAGATGACGGATTTGAAATATACGGGTCACATGACACTCATTAATGATCAAATGACACCCATTAATCATCACATGACACATATAAAATACAGATGATACATGAAAAAACATGATAGACATACAATATCGTGATACATGGATAACGACAATAATAAGTAACTTTAATAACAAATAAACAAAAAGCATAAAGTAGAATTTCTGTTGAGTCAAATGGAAAAATATGGAAAAGGTTCCAAAATATTAAGAAAATAGTTATTCTCCTTGATTCTTTTCACTATGAATACATTTCTTGCCTGATCAGCTAAAAAAAACATTTTCATTCAGTGCATTTTCCTCATTTCCACAATTATTTAGATTCCCACTGAAATATAGTCACCTAAAATAGTTTTTACTTTACATGTGTGTCTTTTCAGGGTTACTTAGTAGACCGTAAATTGTGTTATGCAATATCCAGGTTGATACAACTCAATTGGAAAACATTCTCATACATTTTAAGGAAAGAACCAACAGCTAAATCAAGTGAAAAAAGTGACCATAATTCCTTTAAGACATTAAGATAAGTCAGTCTGAAAAAATGCATATTATTCAAAGTGGTCCATTCTTGACAAAATTGATCACAGATGTCTAACTAACTGTTATAGAAGTTTCTACATTTGTACCGAGAGATTTATACAAAACAAAACCGTGTATGTCACTTTTTGCTCTATAATCCACTAATTCAATGCAACCTGGCGTCATATTCAATCATAGAGCGCCATCTAGTGGCCGTTTAAAATGAAGCCTTCACTGTTTTATGACGCTTCATCATCCACCCATCACTACTCCAGATTTACTTTTGTTTAATAACTAACTGTTAGTGGATGTGAACGATAAGATGAGATCGAAACAAATAAACAGAATAAATCTGAAGAGAAGTGCAGGTGGATGGCTTGAAAGAATGAATGATAATTTAAAGTCTACAAGTAACATGTTTTGCTGAAACACAATATTCGAGCCAGAGATCAAGCGAGTCCACTGAAGAAGATCAACGAAGATTTCACGATGCAGTCCTGAACCGTGACGTTCCTCAAAGCGACTTTGTGTCGACAGTTTTATTTCTGATCATAAATGTTAGCCGGGAGAGTTTATTTCAACGGAGGTCAACCATTTCGCTCAGGATTGTGCGTCAATGTTATGATGGGATGATGCACAAAGACTAAACAAGCCCAATTTTCTTCCTTAAATTATGGTTTATTCTAAGAAAAACATTATCATTATTATTTAGTTATTACTTATTTGGTAGCTCTAGGCTTCAAGTAGGCTTTGGATGAGCGCGATGGCAGCTGGTTAGCATAATAATTCTTTATTTTCTCAAACAATGACACAATTGACCTCGAAATATTGAAACAGTTTCAAAGTAGAACCTTTTCTTTAACTCGGCCTCACAAACTTTATCCATTTTCCGGTCTAGTTTTGTGAAGAAGGTGGTTCTCTTTTAATGTAATCTATAATTTAAAACACTTGAAGAAGGCACTGCCTTCGCTTTCTGCCACACGGTTAGACATTTTTTTCCACGAGAAGAAAATGATCTACAGTCAAGGTAACAGCTTTTGTTCGCGACGAATCCCCGGCTTTCATAAAGCCACCTAAAATATTCTTTTTAGCTTCGCGGACAAGTTTTATGATGCAAATCTGTCGGACAAATAAAAGGCTGGGTTTTGAACCGCAGACCTTGGCGTCATTCATCAAATAATGGCCACTGGAGGAGGAGAGTAGTTTGATTCAAGCAAAAGGCCATGGCCGTGGCGGAGCATCCTCTCTGTGATTGACAGGGCGACGCAAAAAAAAGATGCAATAACGTAGGTTCAGCGTCTGACTGCGGATGTCATCTTGTCACCGTTAGAGAGTCACAGCGATGTAACAACACGGCTAATTCCCCAATTACAACCACTAATTGCTGCCTCCTGAAGGGAGATTCGGGAGCGACTCCCCGGGTGCCGGCCCTTTGCCAAAAAACGTCATCCATCACGAAGCCCCTTAATCGAGTTATCATATCAACAAATCTCCCACCCGGGGGCCCCGGCTGTTGACACTTCAGCAAAAGACGCCCGGAGGGGGACGACAAATTTCCATCAGCAGGACACAAGGGGGGAAAGAAGCGGGAGCTGAGAGACTACCTGCAGGGTCCTGGTCAAGATCCCCTCTGTGCTGGACCAGAGGACCAGAGGGTGGGGGGGGTTGGGGTCTTGGAGACAATGGTCCACGAAGACTGGACCTACTGTGGTGGCGTGAGGGGGACGGAGGGGTCAGGGTTTAAGAGGCGTGGAGGCATCACCAAAGGAAAAAGGTTAACGTACTGTTAATCTAAGGTCAAAGATGGCGCCGCACGGTCGTACATCACACGTGACAGCGTGGATCACAAGTGACCACGGCGTGAACACTAGACTTTTGTTCACCGGGGAGAGGAGAGGTTCAGTCGTTTAGGGGGTTAATGGCGTGATTTAGGGAGAAAACATTCACTTTCTCAAAGTAAATGGATGCAATTATATTGTCACTTATGTTCTACACGAATGCATCGCTATAAATCTGTGAGTTAAATATTCAGGGTCGGTTAGAGATATGTTTGATTTTCGGTAGTTCCATCTGGAGACAGAAAGATTTTAAGGGTCATTGAAGGTCAATCAGTTGTGTGGCTTCTCAACACTGCTGCTCATACAGAAATAAAAGACTTAAAATTTGATTAAATACATCATGAAAATAAATAACTCAAATTAATTATTAGTTTTATTTATTTATGCTGACATTCTTAAATAAAACTAAAAGTTTCCAGGAGCGTTACTGTTGGTTTGATGGTTTTAAAAACGGAACTTTAACATCACAGTGTATGTCAACACAATTCCTAAAACATGGATCTTGTTTTATTGATTATATTGTTTTTATAATCTTAGGAAATTAGATGCTTGGTGGAGTTCTGCCCCATATCTGTTCTTTTCCACCAAATATAACAATTTGCCAAATGATTTTTCTTCGTTTAATTAAGTTAAAAATGTATTTAAAGGACAACTAATGTGAAAAACACAACTTTTGACTCACATGTTTCAAATGTTGAAGTCTTCCTCTCCAAGATGCAGTAAGTCCCTCATCATGAGCATGTTTTGAACTTTATTACTTTATAAAGTTCTCCCCCGTCTGAAATCTGGGCGAATGAGAGGTTACGATTCCATCATGATGTAATAATGCCTTTACTCCTCCTCTGCCCCGCTTTGTTTATACAACAAGTCCTTTGGAGGTGGAGACTTCTGGGACTGACGAAATGCGGTGACAGACTTTGATGTTTGACCAATCACAGCAGAGTGCGCGCGGTAATGGTAAACAAGATTTAATCTCCAGAAAAAACATAGTGTTTTCAGTGGGCGGGGCTTAAGATAATTTCTAATGTCAATATTTCAATGAAAAGAGAGTTTTGTACAAACAGACACTGATGATACAATAGAGTCCAACATCTATTTAAGACACACTTAAATCAACACATTAGTTGAACTTTAAATGTTTTTCACCGGCAGGATGAGACAGTCCAGGGACATCAGAGCCGCGGGTGTCAAGATAAGAATCATGGATTCAGCTGAACAGTTTTCCTACCTGGCGTCCTATCTCACCCACATCAACAACTTTGAAAGCTGATATGCCTTGAAAGTCAATGAGTCAGGTGAGTTCGCTGTCAAGTCTTCAGTTCTTCTTACTGTCAAATCCCATTCTGCACTGCAGCAGGTGAACGAAAATTCAAGTTGTGAAAAGTTCGGATTAGACAAGGTACATTTTCAGAAATGTCCTCCTTTCCTACAATAAAGTGAGACATGTTTTACTTCCACCAAGTAGGTCACATGTCAAATTTATATCCTTTGAACTGTTGGCAAAACATTTTTAAACGTGAATATATATAGTATTATTATATATAGTATAGTATAGTATAGTATAGTATAGTATAGTATAGTAATATATTGAATATATTCCAACAATGGTAGAGTAGAGGATTCCAGTTCAGGAAGACTGTGGCTCTATGTCAACAACTCTTCTTCGCCTACTGACTTGTCTTGATCGCTGCTTTTTATTAAGCATTGAGAACTATAAGCTATATTTCAAATGCTAAAAAGGTTAAAGAAAAATGCAGATTAAATATAATAAGAAGTAATACTGGGTTCACAAAAAACGAAATTTCTCAGAAACAAACAATAACAGCAAATATAACTGAGACTTAACTCCGGTTTGACTGAGTTAGATTTCGATCGGAACCGAATCAAAAGACACTTCGCTCTGACTTCTGCTTGTCGTCGCCTCTCACGACTCGCTAATCGATTCATCTTCGAGTCAAGTGAATCGGCCTCTCTTGTCTCCGGTATAAACGTCAGATTGCTCCCTATTGTGCGAGTCCCTGTGGAGCCGTGAGCCGGTGAAGGGGGGGAGACAGGGCAGGTATGGAGCCACCACAGGGGGGCTCCCCTCTGACCCCGGCCGAGGAGAGCGACTCGGGTTCTACCCCGGCATCACAATACAGCCCTCCGAGGCCGCCTGCTGACACCCACAATGAGGCTCTTTGGAGGGGTCTCTCTGCGCAGAAAGACCCCCTGGAGCTTCGACTGCCATCCGGAGGTCTTTCAGCGCCTTTTTTTTTTCTCGGCTTCGCCACCTCCGGCTCCCGGTCGGGGAAAGAGGGAAAAAAAACTCAATAACAACGAAGATACAAGGGGAACAATGGTCTTTAGAGGGGCATCTTAACCCGAGACAAACAGTGTGGACATCTGCGAGGACGGAGGGGAAACGACCGACACAGTCTCACGTTCTCTTTCTTCTGAAAAAAAAGGGCTACAGTTTTGTTTTGTCGACCATGAGAGGGACTTACTTTCTTCTCGTGCCGCCGAGTTTGATGTGGAGTGGAGGGCGAGACATGAAGCGGAGCCGCTCGGAGTCTTTCTTCCTCCGTGGCCCCGGCCCTCGCCCGTCGGGGTGAAACAGATTATTGTCGTACACGTCGGGGAGGAAAAAAAAAAGCTTTAAAGTCGGCTTCGGAGTGTGGCTGGGATCGAGCGACGTCACGGACACATGTGGCGTGCAGCGTGCGTGTGGTGGTGGCCACACACACACACGCCACGTCGCATGGGATTGTCGTGGACTATTATGGGCTGTCTGGGAAAGACAGTACCGCTCTCTGTCTTGTTCTAGATGATTCGCTCTCGAGCGTGTGGTCTCCTCTCATGTGAACATAATGGATCACTTCACCCCCCCCCACCCCCCGCCCCCCCAACTCTATTTGGGTTTTTCTGCATCCTAATATGAAAAGGCTTCTTTCACTGTTGTCACACATCCCAGCTGATCAGTTAACCGGCAATTGGGCCTAACTGGAAGCTTGCTGGGATCCAGGTGCTCATGGTTAATGCTGCCGCGGTTCAGAGAGCAGACGTGTGTCGTGTCGCTGCCTGTCTGAGGAGAAAACTTCACCAAAACTTCCCCTCCTTCCTCCAGACACGTGCCCGTACATGCACCGTCCTCCAGCTGTCGTTCTAGATTGAAGGTGTAATTACACATGTTCACCACAGCACGTCATAAGGCTTATAAGTAGACACTCCGACCACTCATGCTACTCCCATAATGCACTGCAACTGGTCTCTCACTAATGAGCTTTGTCCCAATTTGCGCACTGTCGCTTAATATTTTGAGTACACAAGTGGGTCCCGATGAGCAGTGTGCGAAAATGTAGTGCAAAATGAGCACTCAATTGGCGCACTTAAACGCCCAGAAAATTGAGTGTGGATCGATGGACACTTTCCATCCTTAAAGGCCGCCATCATGGATGACGCTAAACAGAAGCTACGTCACTGACGACGCGTCTTCGGAGCAGATACCGCCATAAATGTCTCAAGAAAACATTAATTTGACAACAAAACAACACAACAACAGTAATAACACACTGAAACACAACTTAATATCTTGTTTAAATTGGTGAAATTTTATGGGAAAGACTTTTGAATATCATACAGTACAAACAATTTTACGTTAGACTTTTTAACATGGAGAATTGTCCATGTTCCTGGAAAAAAAGTGTAGTTTTGACCTGAAATATCTATTATTTAATTTAATTTTCTTCAATGTTTGGTTTCTAAGGAGCAAGCATGTTTGTACCTCACAATATTAATACCTCTAGATATTCTTATCTCATGATATTCCCATCTGGCATAATATTGACGCACCAGTTCACAACAATTAAAGTGATAGTTCACCCAAAATAGTAATTTCACTCATTTTCTACTCACCCTCAGGTCGACTAAGGGTTGTGATTATTTTCAGATAAATGTGTTCCTTTTTAAAGTTATAGACAAAAATGTTTGTTCATTTTAATGTAGCGACTGGAGCTCAGTTGTCTTCATCATTGCCAAAAAGACAATTAAAAACATCCAAATACCTCCATACTGCTCGTCTGTAACGTCCCTTTTGTATTGAAGCCTCGACATGAGGAATTGTTCTAAAAAAACTTAAATACGACTATATTTCACAAGCTGGATTCATTCATGTTTGAGTTGGTTTCTGTTGGCATGGGGATGGGTCGTCTTGTTACAGTAGGACGCTCATGAAAGTGGACCGGACAAAAAAAGGCACAGATTTTTGAGTAGAATGACCCTATTGACAATTTAAAGTCTTATACACGTGACTGTGTTTCAGGAGGAAACTGGAGGGGGAAAGAAAATCCAGACTTGTGTATATATACCGCTCTGAACCGCTTCTCAGTCAGTGGTGTTTGATATCTGGTCCGTCTGAAAGAAAGGACATGTGAGGCAGATCAAAGCAAAGAAAGCACCAATGAAAAACAAAGCCGGTCTGTAACATCAGAGATGGAAACGGTCCAGAGAAACCACTTCCCTCTGAATCCACCACCTCAACAAATGTACGGTCCTGGTCAGACTTCCTGTCAGAAATGTTAGAAGTGACACAAATACACATTCATGCGGCGATCAAAGCTCGCGGTCCGTGGGCGTCGCAGCGGAGGGAGAGTCTGGGCGACGTGTTCTCGGGTGAAGGAAACGAACATCACCACAGGGGACAGTTTATACAGATGTGTGCATGCTTCCAAGTGGATGCACGGAGCCGCAGCTAGGTGTCGCTGTAGATGACGGATCAAACATGAAACCTGCTTTCTGCTGATGCTAATCACTTTCAATCTTATTCCCCAAAATAACCTCAAGTTATTCATCTTTAGATCTTTAGGACCTTGACTAATTTTTTCATTTGGTTTTTGTGTGTTTGTATTTCTAACAACTATTATGGGCTGTGTAGTTAAATGATATTTCATTGAAAAGTAAACCCTTTTTATCTTGACCTTTTGGTCAAGATATCATTCTGTTCAAAGACATCACATTTAAACTGTATATACACTGAAATAAAGTATAAATGCAACACTTTAGTTTTTGATCTAATTTTTTTGTATGAGATGGACTCAAAGATCTAAAATATTTTCTACACACAAAAAATAACCATTTCTCTCAAATATTGTTCACAAATTTATCTAAACCTGTGGTAGTGAATACTTCTCCTTTGCCGAGACAATATATATATACACACATACAGTATGCACATACTTACAGGAGCATTTTCAGCCAGCAGTAGAAGGATGAGACGTCTTCGGTGCTGATAGGGGCGTAAATATCTTGCGAATATTTATTTTATTTCTTCTTCCAATCTTGCAAAACAAGCTGCTAGCAGGTGTCAGTGATAGTGTTTCTACAGCTGGTTGAAATCATTGTTAACTAGAAGTAGAAGAAGAAGCTGTCGCGTAATTTCCGGTTAGTGTGTAGCGGCAGTGTTTGATTTGAGACATACTATCTGTGGAGAATTTGAGTACTAGTTAGTACGTACACTTTACTGATGCATACTAACTTCTAGTGCACTAAGAGAAGTATGTGATTTTAGACACAACACACATGTAACCACACCAGCCCAGGACCTCCACATCCAGCGAGTTCATCTGCAAGATGGTCTGAGACCTGACGCTCGGACAAGCGGCTGCAACAATTGGTAATGATAGTGATAATGATAATGCACGACACCATGTTAGGATCTTCTTGGAAGCTAAAAACATCCCACTTCTTGCATGGCCAGCATACTCACCTGACATGTCACCCATTGTTTGGGATGCTCAGGATCGGCGTATACAACAGTGTGTTCCACTTCCAATATCCAGCAACCTTATCAACGCTATGCGAAGGAGGTCACACCAGATACTGACTGGCATTCTGATATTTTTGAGTACATCTCATAAAAATGGGAGCAAAAACAGAAGTTTATATTTTTATTCAGTGAATATTCATACTTACAGACCTTCATACAGACATAATTATGATTCATTTTGAGAATCTCTGAATAAAATATACATTAAAAACAAAAAAAGGAATCAAATAATATTTATAAGCCCATAAATACAATTTATTTAATGAATTATTACAATTGAATTAGTTCCTGATTTCATTTCGTTCTTTTAATCCATGTTTTCGGATCATATTAACTCATCCTCTCTTTAGTTGTATCCTTATTTTGTCTTGACAGGACCTCACTAAAGACTGCTGTGTTTTCTTCAGATAAAAATATTCTTTGGTTTTTACCACGTATTTGAATGTTAAAAACTCGTTCTCTTCTCCGTTTTCTTTGGTCATAATGATTTCAAATGTATTTTTAATCCAAGGCAACTTCAGGTACTTCAGCTAGTACATGCTAAATATATATATGTGTATAAATACTAGTGTCTCTGACTCGCCAAAGACTTTTGTCATCGTTGAAACCCTTTTCTTCCTCGTTAGTTACATTAACTGAGCTGGTTTTGTTCCAGAATCCTCTTCCTCTCCTCCTTGACTCGTCACAGCAGGTCCAGAGATGTAATAATTACAAATGAGGATGTTTCTCTTGAGCTGGCACATCCTCATTTCCTCGCTAAGAGGATGAACACTCCAACAAGTGAAAGAAAACACTTTCTCTGAGGATCCCGGAGCTCCTGGAAAAAAAACAAACACCCCGGGGTTGAGTTTGGCCCGAAGAACAGCAGCGTCTTTAGCTCCTCGCTGAACCAGAGTGTAATGTTCATTAACAGAGCAGCGGGGCGTGAATGGAGGGCGCACCTTTGTTTCCCAGCCCAGTACCAGGAGAGGTCCGCTGACATTAGATATGGCTGACCTGAGGTGAATGTTGGCTCCACAAAGGGGCATCATGGGGGACGAGGAACCAACGTTCCAACATGGTAATCTCTATTACTTCCCCCATGATGCTCCTTGTCTCGAGGAGCTTGTTTCTTACACTCGTCCGCTGAGCTTCTTAGTCGAGTGTTTTTATTGGACAGCTGGATGTGAGTGGTTGTTACTAAACGATTGAATACAAAGTGTTTTTGGCTCCTTTTTAAAATTCAACATAAAAGTTGATTGGGATCCCTCAAGGCTCAATGCTTGGATCTTTTTTTCTCTTTAAACAAAAAAATGTGTGGAGGTCCGAAGTTCCCAAAACGATTACATTTCTTTCAAAGTCACCCCCGTAACAAAGAAGTGGGCATAGTGTGGCTCAAGGATTACTGTATTAATTAACTCAAACTACAACTTTTTTTCAGGACTTTTCTTTGTCCTTTTTTTAGATATGTTTTACCTTCAAAGCAATTTAAGTACATATTGAGATCATAATTAAATCTGTCAGTTTCTTTTTACTAAAGGTTAATGAGTATTTTATCAGAATATTAAGGTTTATTTAATTAAGATCCTTTTTTTTCTTTTCTTACTTGCTCTTTTAAAAAAGTTTTTCCATAATATTTTGTCTCCTCTTCCTCTCTTTTGGCATTCCAGTCTCTCACAACAATCGCAACAAACTAAATTAAGGATACAAGGATTTGCAACCCTGAATAATGTGTTTTTTTTTAGCTAATTTAAATGTTGTTAAATATCCATTAAATATTATTATTAATTATTATGAATATTTTTGGCCTTTCAGAATGAAATTGACCCAAATGCGACTAGTTTTTAAACAAGAAAAAAATGTGGAAACAACTGTTGTTTGCCTGGGAAACAAAAGTTCTAATGTGAGACACGCTAATGACTCACACCTGCTTCTGTGGAGCAACACAATCCAGTAAAAGGTCACTGACAAAACAACACAAATCCAGTGGTTTGTGATCAGTGTTTACTGTGGAGTAGAGAATCTATAAACCGGTCGGTTGTTTCATTGGATATATATTTTTTTTATACTCCACAACAAATGCCAATTTAAGAAGCACGACAGTCTGATCCACTCCCGCTTCCTCTTCCACGTGTTCTCCGACTGACTCGACTAAACCACAAGACTAAAGTTAATGATGCAGGCGCTGTGTTAATGTGTGCGTTCCAGCAGCACCTGGACCAGCTGTCGGGGTCTATTAAAGCCCCTCGCGGGCAGCCGTCCGTCTTCCTCCCACTAAATCTGCACCATTAAAACCAGCTAATAGCATCTCCCGCTAACTGCTCGAGCCGGAATGAAAACTGGAAGCACCTTTTACATGAACATTAAGGAGAATGTTCTCACACACGTATTAGACCATAATTACGACCCCCCCACCCCCCAGGTAGAGGTCTCACGCAGACCCGCCGACCTCCCTCACGAAGCCTGCTATGAGGCTTCTTGGAAAAAGGCATCGGGAGGTGAATGAATCAGAAGGTTTGGGGGACGTTCCACTCTACGACTGGAGGGTGCAGGAGCTTTATGACCACCAAGACCTTCTCTGAGTCTTAAGCAGGGTTGGGAGTAACGTGTTATTAATTAACGCATGACGGTAATTATATTATTTTGCGCTAAAAAGTGCTGGAACCTTTAGTTCCATTAGTTCACTTGTCACATCAGCAGAGTCTCACGTGAAAGGTTGATGGTTCGAGACATGCATCGGTCAATTTTTTTTATGAAATTCTATTTATATTGATAAAGGATGATAAATAGATGGAAGTTTAAGTTAATGTAATGTTTAAATTAAGAAGTTCTGAATGCGTTGAGGTAAAGACTGGAAGAAACACAACGTTTGTTAAGTTTCTTTGTTCCGGTTTGACATCAATGATGCGTTCAATGACAATGGGATTGCTATGGTGCGTTCAAGAATGTGTGATATTTGAAAACTATAACTGGACACTGTATCACTTCAATGAAAAAAGTAACACACAGAAAACACATGGTGTTATTGTCTGTCAGGCCCATAAGAATGAAATGTTGTCTGCGCTTACTTAACTTTTATAGTTATTTAGTTTATTTAAAACTTGGATTTTTGGAATATTTATTTATTTTACTTTAACGGTCGTTGTTGTTTTAACTTATATGTTTGTGTGATCAACAAGAAAATCAAGGAAAAGGGACTTTTGTGTGTTTAAGTTTCTATAAATTGGGCAAATATTGGCTGTTGAGACTCAGAAATTGGTCAGAAAAATAATGATTTACTTTGTTTCATTGGTTTTTGTTCATTTTTTATTGTTGTTACCTTTTGTCTGAATTGATTAGTCACAGCATCCAAACGTACACTTCATCCCTCTCTAGGAAAAAAGTTACTTTCCATTTAAAAGTAACAAGTAACTTAAAGTAACTGATTAACTTCATCCATGACTGAACGAGCAGAAACTTCCTACAATCACTACGAACATTCAGCGAAGATTAAAGTGTATTTGAGATGTAGACGGAAGTCGTGTCTTGAGTCAAGAGAAAAAAGTTTTTCTTGGAGATAAAATCTTGTTTAACATAACCACAACCACTCTGCTCTGGTCAAGCATCAAGGTTGGTCACTGTGCGTCATCAATCCTGGAAGTCTCCAACTCCAAGGGACTCGTTGTAGAAACAAAGCGGGGGTGTGATTACAGGAGGAGGAGTGAAACCATTAATGCCTCATAATGGACTCCGCTCTCGTAACCTCTCATTCGCCGTGATTTCAGACGGGGGAGAACTTTATAGTAATAAGTTGAAAACATGGTCATGATGCGGAACTTACTGCGTCTTGGAGAGGAAGATTCAACATTTGAAACATGAAAGTGAGTCACGAATGTTGGAGTTCCACATTAGTTGTCCTTTAAATAAGAAACTAAACACAATCACAATTTATAAATATAAATAAATGGCTTTAAAATGTGTAGGAAGATATAGAGAAATAAAGAAAAAATAACAGGATTTGCAGCACAAATACAGAAAAGAGCTGAACTTTGCTCTACATGACGAAGCGAGTCCAACCATCCAAAGTTCTCGTCTAAGGAAGAGATGAACGATTCCTCAGATGTATCGTTGGCCGCTAAACCACGATTTCATGTGCAGTGAGCCGAGCGCCGCGCTAGAGAGTGACATCGCCACGACCAAAGATAACACCGAAAAAGTTGAGCGCCGACCCTTTGACCCGCCAGCAGGTCTGAAACGGTGTCAGACTGGTCCGACTGCCATCGGGGGGGGGGGAAATAAACACTGCGAAACGACTCTGATATGTTACTTGGCCCGCGATCTGCTCGGCAGCACGGCTGGGTGTGCGCCACTCACAAGTACACGTCAGCCTCGGAGAGATTTACAACCTCCGAGCCAGGGGGGCCGCAGGGGCTGCGAGCGAGCGCCAGATTGACAGAGTTGTGATGGAGAGTGTGTGTGTTCGGGGCGATGGAAGTGTGTGCACGCATGCACTCGTGACACTGAACATGTGTATTGCCGTGTGCGGCCGCCAGCGTGTCTGTCAGTGAGCTGCTTGTGAACTTGTGCTGGCTACTGTCATCTTCCCAGAAAACATTCCCGTCTGTGCGTGTGGGATTGTATGTATTTTGCGACGTGTTTCGGGAGGCCGACAGCAGGGGAGCTGTGGTGTTTTTGGGGCTGGAGGAGCGTTAACAGCTCATTAACACCAATTCATTATGACCACTTTTTCCTCCTCTGGTGGCTCCAGCATCACGCCAGCCGGCGCTCGTTCACACACAGTGCAAATCACTCCGACAAACTCACGCTGGGAGAGTTGAGTCTGAGCAGTCGACTGGTGGGAAACTACCTGTGTGTTGTTTTTCCTGTGTGTGTTTTGTTTTTCCTGTGTGTGTTTTGTTCGGTGAAATGGGAGTCGTTGAGAGAAATTTGAGCGTTTTTTTCCTTTTTTCAGTAATAGTTACATACATAAATCTTAAATCTATTCAACCTTCTCAATATAACTGGAAATACAATGTGATTGATAACAGCTTTATGGGTTTTTTTTCACTTCGTGAACTGACACATTTACAAACTCATAAATCACCAATAAAATGTACAAACTCATGAAACAAATTGACAAACTCACAAAGCGTAAAATAAACATTTAAACAAATTAACAAACGAATGCACTTTTTTTTACAAACTCATGAAAAAAGTTTACAAACCCACGAAACAAATGACAAACGTTTCGATTTTTAAACGTATGTAACAAATTTACAAACTTACGTAACAAATAAAATACTTTTTGACAAATTAACAAACTCATGAAACAAGTTTATAAACTCATGAAAAAAAGAATTACAAATTCAAGAAAAAAATGTACAAAAGAAACAAGTTGAAAACATTGAAACAAATATACAAACTCGCAAAACAAATGAACAGAAACAAGTTTACAAAGCATGGAAAAACAAATAACAAATGAAAAATATTTACAAACTCAAGCAAAAAGTTTACGAACTCATGAAACAAATTAAAAACATTGTGATTTACAAACTCATGACAATTTATAAACCATGGAAACGAATAAAAAACATACAAACAATAATAATCATAAAATTACCTTTAAACAAATTTACAAACTTACGAAAATAATAAATACATTTAAACGAATAAACAAACTCATGATACAAGTGTACAAACTTGTGAAAAAAAAGGTTGAAACTCTTAATAGTTTCTAAATGTATTTCAATAGTTTATCAAGGGACCGACATCATTTTTAGAAGTAAGAGTGTTTATGTGTAAAACTGAGAGAAAAAACTGTGCTGCCTCCAAAGACACGTTGCAAGTAAGGAACAAATCACATTTTATGCATTAGAAATTCAGAGAAAAGCCTGGATCACTAATCTAAGGTCTGACCATGAATAGATCTGAAACTAAGAACCAGAATTTAAATTGATCCTGAAAGAAACTGGCAGCCAATGAAGAGTTTTAAGGATCAGAGTTTTTTTGTCCAAAACTTCAATCTTAGGTATCTCCAATTTGAAAAGACATTCTGACCAAAAAAACCTGGGTGTTGTATTTAACACAGACATGTCTCTAGTTCAACACTGCAGAAAACTGACCAAAAACTGTTTCCTTCAACTGAGAGAAATCTCTAAACTCAGGAAAATGATGTCACAACACAATCTGGAGCTTATAATCCATGTGTTTGTGTCTTCTTGTTTGGCAGGTTTTATTTTATTTTCATATCTAAACAGGAAGGAGCTGTCTTGCCTGCAGTTAATACAAAACTTGTGAGCATTCTGAGCCGCTCTAGTAGAAGAACTCACATTTCCTGATCCTTAAAACCCTTCACTGGCTGCCAGTTTCTTTCAGGATCAACTTTAAAATTCTGGTTCTTACTTTCAAATCTATTCATGGTCAGACTCCTCCTTACATCAGTGATCTGACCCAGACTTACACCCCAGCTCGGGCTCTGAGGTCTGTGGATCAGAATCTACTGATGGTTCCTGAACACGGTTCAGGACCAGAGGAGAGAAATCCTTCCAGACTGTTGCTCCTAAGCTTTGGAACGATCTCTGTGTTTGATGATCTACTGACTCCTTCAAGAAACATCTTAAGACATTTTTATCTGTGCTTTTCCCTGATTTTCTGGGACTCCTGTGTTTGTCCTATGTTGTCTTGGCCTTTTAGATTTTTTAAGTTTGTATGTATTTTTAAATGTTGATTGCTTTTGATTGTCCAAGTACTTTTTTACTTACTTACTTTTTAGTTGGCTATGGTATAAATGGTCGCAGTGATACCAAAATAATGCCACATGTCCATGTTTTTGAAGATGATTCATGTGAGATCCGAACACCAGAGCATCTGCTAATCCTCGGTACTTGACTGAAACCGTCTTCCACCACCTGACAAAACTTGTAGGAAGTCAAAATGATTTAAACACCTGACCTGAGTATCACAATTCTTCGAACCATGAGGGGGTTCGTGTCACAGCTGCCGTGTCTCTGCGGACCTCAGCGAGTGAGTGACGACTCTAAAAAAGAGCCGAAGGAGTAACTCTCTGCACTTGTACATCAACGGTCGTGATATCTTAACCCTCTCAGCACCTTCATTTGTAACAAAAGACAATCCCGCCGAGAACCATCGCGGGCCGGGGCTTCAAAGAGACGACGGGGGGGTATCAGATGCACTTTTTCCTTCAGGGAATAATGAGCCAGGACCATGCCAGGCCACGACCTCTGCCCCCGCTACCTGTTTACGTCGCCCATGAGAGATTGCTCTTCATTATGGTCACGCGATAGCTTCAAGTGTCTAAGATCTTGAATAATAACTTCAAAAAGGGTCCCAGGAGGGCTTTTCCCCCCCAAACAATGGTCCCACTGTCATCGGTCATAAATGTCAATAAGGACGCTCTTGAGGAAAAGACGGGTCGCAAAAGAAGAAAGAAATAAGCTTCCACATGAGCAAAGTGGACTTTTTTAACCGCGGGGAAGTTGCTGAAGCGACGGATTTTCTTTTGGAATATTTTCAACCTCTAAAAATGAGAAAAGCCATTAAACCTATTTTCCATTCTGTCCGTCCGAACGCAGGACTGTTGCATCACCCGGTGCCGCTCAGGTGACCCGATCCCTCCCCGGGCCCTTTTCACCGACCAGCAAAACAACAACAAGTGCGATGAGGTCCCGGTTTATCTCTCCTCCTTAATTACAATAAGTTGGTGCCCGTAATAGGATTGTCCCCGACCAAGGAGTGACAGCTTAAAAGCAAGGCTTTCCAGTTGAAATGTGCCTTTGAGGGCCAATTTTCCAGAGCTTTCTTGCTCCACTTTAAAGCTCCGTCCAATTCAGCGGCCCTTTCAGTGTAGCCGGGGATACAAATCCGTGCCAGTGCAGCGATCACAGGCCCAGAATGAGCATAAAAAAGCTGCGTTACATCTTGCTTCAGTTTTAAAGGTTCCTCTATAGCGGCAGTGGTCTGTGTTACTGGGATTCGTCATAGAGAAGTCAAAGAATCAGCGCGGAGACAAAGCTATCGGTCAGCGTTTCATCGTGGCTCAGGCTCTCCATCAGACGCAGCTGCTCGCCAAAAAAAAACGCTTCTCCACCAATCAAATATTTGCATGGGGGACTGTTTTCACTTTGTGCCTTGAAAGTCCGTCTTCACACTCCTATTCAGTTCGACCCCCCCCCCGCCCCCCCATTCTAGCCTAAGGTTCGACAGCTTCCAAGAGTGTTGGTGAGCCAGCCAACGTGTCTCGGAGGCGGCGGGCGCAGGCGATAACCATCCCCAGCCCACCGACGTTCAACTCGCAACCCCTTTGTAGGTAAAATCTAAGACACACCTCAGGAATATGGAAACCTTTCCCACAGATGTTTCCCAGAGATGTGGAGCAGCGTTTTCTCGCTGCCTCCAGCAAACCTGCTGATGATTTTCACCAGAGCCAAAAACAGAGAAGAGAAGAGAAGGGGGGAGGAAACCGAGGGTTCTCAGTGAAGCAGGCGCTGAAAAGAAGCTCACGTATACTTGAAGTCAAAAGTCTATCTTGAACTTTATCCTTTAGTTTTTAAAGGTAAAACCATTTGTTGTAGATCATAGTTAAACCACTTTTCAAGCAGTTTAGCAGGTGGAAGATCAAGAACTATCTTAACCCTTGTCTTAAATCAGGGTGACCCGAAGGCCCAAAAATAAATGTGTTTGTGGTATCCCTTGTGTTGTAGTTGGGTCAAGGTGAACGACCTCCCTGTCTTCCAGAAATACATACTAAGTGGTGGCCTCCATCTGGAAGCCATATTTGTTTTTCACCTTAACCCTGATATAACACAAGGGTTAATG
This sequence comes from Callionymus lyra, assembly GCF_982586985.1. NCBI lineage: Eukaryota > Metazoa > Chordata > Actinopteri > Syngnathiformes > Callionymidae > Callionymus > Callionymus lyra. Next base: position 12,774,198 of record NC_141819.1, read on the forward strand.
GGTAATTTGACCCAAAATTCAGATATCACTCACTTTCTACTCACCCTCATCTAAAACTAAGGTTGGGAGGTCTCCGGTGAGAATTGTATGTCCACATGACGCCAACAGCTCCCACTTTTCTTCGCCCTTCTCGTCCAAAAAGACACTTAAAAACATCCAAATACCTCCATACTGCTCGTCTGTAACGTCCCTCTTGTATTGAAGCCTCGACATGAGAACTGTCTACTCTTTACACTCAGAGCTCCCTTGAGATTTACCTGGAGTATTTCCTGTACAATTTCTAAGTTCGAGGCTTCAATACAAGATGGATGTTACAGACGAGCAGTATGGAGGTATCTGGATGTTTTTAAGTGTCTTTTTGGACGAAGACGAAGACAACTGAGCTCCAGTTGCTACATTAAAATGAACAAACATTTTTGT